>NC_048593.1:9431817-9651817 GCF_013265735.2 Oncorhynchus mykiss | reverse complement strand
ACTGCTGTGGTTGAAAACGGCCTATGTGTCATCGATATGAGTCAGAAATGCTTCATTCTCGTGTAAAAAATGGTAACACTTTACATTAAGTTGCCTCCATTACTATGTAACTAAAACCATAATAACTGTGTTAACAACACATTACTTACATAGGTTTTTGCTATTTAATAGCATGGTAATAGGGTTTTTGCGTAACACTTTACACATTCACTTGCTGAAGGTTATTCCACATGTGCCACTACTGATGTTATTACACATTCTATTGTTCCACTATGTAACTCATGTTTTGTAATTACACATTTGTAAGTCATCTGTGAATTGCCATGTCAATAACTACCACTACCATTGAATCCACATGTAATACCAGGGTTGATAAATAGGCTAGGACCTGGCAACATCAATTGTAACAAGGCACATGCTTTCAATAACTGCCAGCAATTCTTATTTAGTTTATTTCAGTTATTTCTATGTTAGAACATTGTGGTTACATAGGACATACTTGTCATTATAAAGCAACTTAATGTATCTTGAAACCCAGTTGGGTATAACCTTTATAATAACTATGTAGTTAGTTACACTTTAACATCCTTTCTAGTTACAATGTAACAACCTTTGCAGACAATAGTCTAACCAGGAGAAATTAGGAGACGGGAGAACATTAGGTTTAACCCTTTTAGTTACATTTTACTTACAATGTAACAATATTTAAAAACCAACTCTGTCATTACAATGTTGCTACAAAGGGATATACATGAATTTACGATGTGCTTACAGGAGCAAGCGACTTAATGTAAAGTGAAGTGACATTTGAATTACTTTGTAGTTAAAAGGTAACAACCTTTGCAGAAAATTGGCTAACCAGGAGAAATAAGGATACAGGATCTTTTTTTATTCATGTTCACACCATTCAAATTCAATTCCCCATTTTAGACTCAAAGCAATAACTATTTTAGTTAGTCATATGTACTAATGCAGGGCAGTGGTAAAGCTAGCTAGCTAGCATTTCCCCATTATTCCCTAATGTACTTAGCTAGCTAGCTACTGTATCACTAGCCACTTTAAACTATGCCACTTTTATGTTTACATACCCTACATTACTCATCTCATATGTATATACTATACTCAATACCATCTACTGCATCTTGCTGTCATGTACTGTCATGTTGTGTCTTGTCTCTGTCCTTTCCCTTCACCCTGTCTCCCTCTGCTGGTCGTTGTTAGGTTACCTTTTCTCCCCCTCTTTCCCCCAGCTGTGCCTTGTCTCCTCCTAACCACCTCGTCACCCCTTTTCCCACCTGTTCCCTTTTTCCCTCTGATTAGGTCCCTATATCTCTCTCTGTTTCTGCTCCTGTCCTTGTCGGATTCTTGTTTGTTGTGTTTCATGCCTGAACCAGACTGTCGTCATGTTTGCTGTAACCTTGTCTTGTCCTGTCGGAATCTGCCGGTCCGTCTGAGCCTACCTATGTTTGGTAATTAAAGAAGCTCTGTTTAAGTTAATTCGCTTTTGGGTCCTCATTCACGCACCCCGTAACAGAAGAATCCGACCAAGAATGGACCCAGCGACTTCGGATCCTCTCCACTCAGCCGTCGAGATCCAGGGAGCGATGCTAGGCAGACACAAGCAGGAATTGTCTGCTGCTCGGCATGCCGTTGAGACCCTGGCCACCCAAGTCTCCAACCTCACAGAACAGGTTCACCATCTCCGCCTCGATCCACCGGCCACTTCCAGGGCTTTCGAATCTCCGGAGCCCAGGATCAATAACCCGCCGTGTTACTCTGGGGAGCCCACTGAATGCCGCTCGTTCCTCACCCAGTGTGATATTGTGTTTTCTCTCCAGCCCTACACTTTCTCCAGGAGCACTGCTCGTGTCGCCTACGTCATATCTCTCCTTATTGGACGGGCTTGTGAGTGGGGCACGGCAATCTGGGAGGCAAGGGCTGAGTGTACTAACCAGTATCAGGACTTTAAGGAGGAGATGATACGGGTTTTTGATCGATCTGTTTTTGGGGAGGAGGCTTCCAGGGCCCTGTCTTCCCTATGTCAAGGTAATCGATCCATAACAGACTACTCTATTGAGTTTCGCACTCTTGCTGCCTCCAGTGGCTGGAACGAGCCGGCTTTGCTCGCTCGTTTTCTGGAGGGTCTCCGCGCAGAGGTAAAGGATGAGATTCTCTCCCGGGAGGTTCCTTCCAGCGTGGATTCCTTGATTGAACTCGCTATTCGCATTGAGCGACGGGTTGATCTTCGTCACCGAGCTCGTGGAAAGGAGCTCGCGTTCTCCGTTGCCCCCCTCTCCGCATCACTACCATCTTCCTCTGCCGGCTCGGGTGCTGAGCCCATGCAGCTGGGAGGTATCCGCATCTCGACTAAGGAGAGGGAACGGAGAATCACCAACCGCCTCTGTCTCTATTGCGGTTCCGCTGGTCATTTTGTCACTTCATGTCCAGTAAAAGGCCAGAGCTCATCAGTAAGCGGAGGGCTGCTGGTGAGCGCTACTACTCCTGTCTCTCCTTCAAGATCCTGCACTACCTTGTCGGTCCATCTACGCTGGACCGGTTCGTCAGCTTCCTGCAGTGCCTTAATAGACTCTGGGGCGGAGGGCTGTTTTATGGACGAGACCTGGGCTCGGGAACATGACATTCCTCTCAGACAGTTAAAGGAGCCCACGGCCTTGTTCGCCCTGGATGGTAGTCCTCTCCCCAGGATTCAGCGTGAGCTGAACATCTTTGTTTTCGTTTACCTTGACGATATCCTGATTTTTTCACCGTCACTCCAGATTCATGTTCAGCACGTTCGACGTGTCCTCCAGCGCCTTTTAGAGAATTGTCTTTTTGTGAAGGCTGAGAAGTGCACTTTTCATGCCTCCTCCGTCACATTTCTCGGTTCTGTTATTTCCGCTGAAGGCATTAAGATGGATCCCGCTAAGGTCCAAGCTGTCATTGATTGGCCCGTCCCTAAGTCACGCGTCGAGCTGCAGCGCTTTCTCGGCTTCGCGAACTTCTATCGTCGTTTCATCCGTAATTTCGGTCAGGTGGCAGCTCCTCTCACAGCCCTTACTTCTGTCAAGACGTGCTTTAAGTGGTCCGTTTCCGCCCAGGGAGCTTTTGATCTCCTCAAGAATCGTTTTACATCCGCTCCTATCCTTGTTACACCTGACGTCTCTAGACAGTTCGTTGTCGAGGTTGACGCGTCAGAGGTGGGCGTGGGAGCCATTCTTTCTCAGCGCTCCCACTCTGACGACAAGGTCCACCCATGCGCGTATTTTTCTCATCGCCTGTCGCCGTCGGAACGTAACTATGATGTGGGTAACCGCGAACTGCTCGCCATCCGGTTAGCCCTAGGCGAATGGCGACAGTGGTTGGAGGGGGCGACCGTTCCTTTTGTCGTTTGGACTGACCATAGGAACCTTGAGTACATCCGTTCTGCCAAACGACTTAATGCGCGTCAGGCGCGTTGGGCGCTGTTTTTCGCTCGTTTCGAGTTCGTGATTTCTTATCGTCCGGGCTCTAAGAACACCAAGCCTGATGCTTTGTCTCGTCTCTTCAGTTCTTCAGTAGCCTCCACTGACCCCGAGGGGATTCTCCCTGAGGGGCGTGTTGTCGGGTTGACTGTCTGGGGAATTGAGAGGCAGGTAAAGCAAGCGCTCACTCACACTCCGTCGCCGCGCGCTTGTCCTAGGAACCTTCTTTTCGTTCCCGTTCCTACTCGTCTGGCCGTTCTTCAGTGGGCTCACTCTGCCAAGTTAGCCGGCCACCCTGGCGTTCGGGGTACGCTTGCTTCCATTCGCCAGCGTTTTTGGTGGCCCACCCGGGAGCATGACACGCGTCGTTTCGTGGCTGCTTGTTCGGTCTGCGCGCAGACTAAGTCCGGTAACTCTCCTCCTGCCGGCCGTCTCAGGCCGCTTCCTATTCCCTCTCGACCGTGGTCTCACATCGCCTTAGATTTTGTCACCGGACTGCCTTCGTCAGCGGGGAAGACTGTTATTCTTACGGTTGTCGATAGGTTCTCTAAGGCGGCTCATTTCATTCCCCTTGCTAAGCTTCCTTCTGCTAAAGAGACGGCACAGATCATCATCGAGAATGTTTTCAGAATTCATGGCCTTCCGTCAGACGTCGTTTCGGACAGAGGTCCGCAATTCACGTCTCAATTTTGGAGGGAGTTTTGCCGTTTGATTGGGGCTTCCGTCAGTCTCTCTTCCGGCTTTCACCCCCAGTCTAACGGTCAAGCAGAACGGGCCAATCAGACTATTGGTTGCATCTTACGCAGTCTTTCTTTTCGCAACCCTGCGTCTTGGTCAGAACAGCTCCCCTGGGCAGAATACGCCCACAACTCGCTTCCTTCGTCTGCGACCGGGCTATCTCCTTTTCAGAGTAGCCTCGGGTACCAGCCTCCGCTGTTCTCATCTCAGTTCGCCGAGTCCAGCGTCCCCTCCGCTCAGGCTTTTGTCCAACGTTGCGAGCGCACCTGGAAGAGGGTCAGGTCTGCACTTTGCCGTTATAGGACGCAGACTGTGAGGGCTGCTAATAAGCGTAGAACTAAGAGTCCTAGATATTGTCGCGGTCAGAGAGTTTGGCTCTCCACTCAGAACCTTCCCCTTAAGACGGCTTCTCGCAAGTTGACCCCGCGGTTCATTGGTCCGTTCCGTATTTATCGGGTCATTAATCCTGTCGCAGTTCGACTTCTTCTTCCGCGATACCTTCGTCGCGTCCACCCGGTCTTCCATGTCTCCTGCATCAAGCCCGTTCTTCGCGCCCCCGCTCGTCTCCCCCCCCCCCCCCCCATCCTTGTCGAGGGCGCACCCATCTACAGGGTCCGTAGAATTTTGGACATGCGTCCTCGGGGCCGTGGTCACCAGTACCTCGTAGATTGGGAGGGGTACGGTCCTGAGGAGAGGAGTTGGGTTCCCTCTCGGGACGTGCTGGACCGTGCGCTGATCGAGGATTTCCTCCGTTGCCGCCAGGTTTCCTCCTCGAGTGCGCCAGGAGGCGCTCAGTGAGTGGGGGGGTACTGTCATGTACTGTCATGTTGTGTCTTGTCTCTGTCCTTTCCCTTCACCCTGTCTCCCTCTGCTGGTCGTTGTTAGGTTACCTTTTCTCCCCCTCTTTCCCCCAGCTGTGCCTTGTCTCCTCCTAACCACCTCGTCACCCCTTTTCCCACCTGTTCCCTTTTTCCCTCTGATTAGGTCCCTATATCTCTCTCTGTTTCTGCTCCTGTCCTTGTCGGATTCTTGTTTGTTGTGTTTCATGCCTGAACCAGACTGTCGTCATGTTTGCTGTAACCTTGTCTTGTCCTGTCGGAATCTGCCGGTCCGTCTGAGCCTACCTATGTTTGGTAATTAAAGAAGCTCTGTTTAAGTTAATTCGCTTTTGGGTCCTCATTCACGCACCCCGTAACACTTGCCTATGCCGTTCTGTACCATCACTCATTCATATATCTTTATGTACATATTCTTTATCCCTTTACACTTGTGTGTATAAGGTAGCAGTTGTGGAATTGTTAGGTTCGATTACTCGTTGGTTACTACTGCATTGTCAGAACTAGAAGCACAAACATTTCGCTACACTCGCATTAACATCTGCTAACCATGTGTATGTGACAAATCAAATTTGATTTGATTTGAAGTTGCTTGCTTCTGGGTAGTTACATGATCATTACAAGTAAAATCCTATATAACTATTTTGTTCTTAAATTACACTTGATTCTTTATAGCCTTTGAGCCAGGTCATAACATAATGACCGATACTTAATGATAGGAGATGCCTTGAGTTGTTACCAAGTCCTAGCCTTTTCATAAACCCTGGTATTACTTGTGGATTCGGCAACTTTTAGTTATATGTAACAAGGTCAGATTTTGTTATTGACATGGTAATTCACAGGTGACTTTCAAATGTGTAAATACAGAACATTAGTTACATTGCGGAACAAGAACATGTGCAATAACATCAGTAGTTACACATGTGGAATAATACATTCCTTGTTTGAATTGAGAAATAACTGAAGCATGTAATTACATAGTAAAACATGTGTAACCACTATGTTGTTAACACAGTTATTACAGTTATTACTCAGCCATAAGAAGTTAACCTTTACAATGAAGATCTGTTAAATTATTTGGATTTTTACGAATGATCTTTGAAAGACAGGGTCCTGAAAAAGGGACGTTTTTTGTTGTTGCTGAGTTTCGGTTACAATGTTGCGCAAACCGTAAGCCCACTTAGACATTATTGGGTATTGTGTGTAGGCCATTGACAAGTACTCCCCATTTAAACCATTTTGAATTCATGCTGTAACACAACAAAATGTGGAAAAAGTCAATGAGTGTGAATTTTCTAAAAGGCACTCTATATGGATGATGGCAGTTTGTTGTGCGGGAGGTCAATAATGCATGATATCTCACACATGCACTCATCATCATTATCATCATGGTAATAATGTGGTTTGTGGCCAGGCTCCCTAGGCTCATGATCCTGTTTTGTCGTGTGGTGTGTGCAGTCTACATCTACCACTTAGGGACCGCTAAGGAAGCACGATGGCTTCGGAATAGCAATGGTGTGGGCGCTGGCAGTTAAGATCCCACATGATCAAATCTCACACCAGACACCATACGGTGTCTCTCTATCTCTACTGATTGTAGACCTCACCCTCTGTACTTATACTCTCTCTCTCTTTCCTCTTCTCTGCTAGGTTCTGTGAGTCTGCAGTGTGGTGCAGAGGGGATGTGTACGTGCAGACCCAGTGTGACGGGGGAGAAGTGTGACACCTGTCAACCCGGCTTCCACTCGCTCAGCCCTGGTGGCTGCAGGTACGCATGACATACACACACACACACGTGTGCAGAAAATAAACAGACACTTTGAAGACAGAGGGAGCGTAATGGACCAATGCATTTAAAGATAATTATGATTTTTTTGTTCTGCCTGTGTGCCTCTACCCTATGACCACATTCAGTTGGCCTCAAGATAGTGGAATGTTCAGATGTATTGAGTAGAACAGACATGCCTCTGACATGTAGAAAACATGATCATGTCAGCTTTATTCATTACATTACATTGTAGTACGTTGCTCCCTCCTGATCGCAACCCTGGATGGGAGTGTGTTAATGTTTAATGCACATATTAGTTATCGTGTGTATTTGCTTTGACATGCTGCAGTGGTTTTAGCCATGAAGCACATCCATACGGACACTAACCTTGGCTGTTTCAGTAGTGTTGAGGTTTACACCAGGGCTGGAGCTGAACAGAATACCAAAGTTTGGAGCATCTTCCAGTTTGCAACAACTCTGCTGCTGTTGGTGCTAATTCATCACTACTGCTGCCTGCTACTATTAGCAATGCCATTGTTTTCAATGTCATTATTATCCCCTTGATACAGTAAACAGTCTCTACTCCTCTCTTACCACGTCAATGTGCAGGGGTACGAGGGAGTTGAGGTAATTGAGGGAATACAGCATGTACATGTGGGCAAGGGTTAAAGTGACTGGGCAATCAGGATATACAGTATAATAAACAGAGTAGTAGCAGCATGTGAAGAGTGTGAAAGTGTGTCTATATATGTCAATATGCATGTGTGTGTGTTTTGTGTGTTTGAGCGTATGTAGTGCGTGTGTGTTGGAGTGTGTGTCTCCATCCCTCTCTCCCGCTTCCTCCCTCCCTCTCCCTCCCAATCCTTCTCTCCTTCTTCCTGCCAATCCCTCTCTCCCTCTCCCTCTATCCCTCTCCCTCATTTCTCTCTCTCTCTCCATCCCTACCTCAGTCTTCCAGTGTTCTGCAGTGAAGTGAGGTGTGAATTATGCAGGCCAGTAGAGCAGAACAGAGTAGAAGCCTGCCCATGGGATAATTGAATTATTCTTAATAGCAACCTCGTTAAAATATTGATTCTGTGTTACAGTTCTGGAGGAAAACAATCAATCAATGAAGATGATTAAACACGTTTCATAGTACAAAGCTTTTGATTGGCACAGCAGTGACCCCACTTAACCAATCACGGTCGGTGATCAGGCTATTTTCAGCGTGTGTATGTGTGTGAAAAAGAGTAAGCGAAGACTAAACACCCCTTATCAGCATAATTAATCAAGGAAACAATGTGAATATTTTAGCAGACGCTCTTAATTAGGGTGAAGTGCCTTGCTCAAGGGCACATCACCAGATATTTTACCTAGTCAGCTCTGGGATTCTAACCAGCAACCTTTCATTTACTGGCCCAACGTGCTTAACCGTTGGGCTACGTGCCGCCCCGCAATGTGTACACTGAAACAAAGAGTCACTCGACCAAATACTCAACCAAATATCTATTCCGACTTTCTCACCTATGTCTTAACCTAAGTGCCCCATGACGTTATGGCCGCGGTCATAACCAGTTCGACTTCTGGCTGAACATTGACCGTGATAGGATGTTGTTATCGTTTCTCCGCAGGTCGTGTGACTGTGAAACCAGGGGCAGTGTTGGCATCTGCTCTACACTGGACGGCGGTTGTCACTGCAAGGACAACGTGGAGGGACAGGCGTGTGACAGGTGGCTTTTGTATTGTGCTGTTCTTTCTCAAAAAAAAATCTATGCTACTGTGTCACCTGAAATAACGTAATACGGTTACCACGGTAACCATTTTTAGTGTCTAGCTCTTTGTTCAGTTAACAATGGTAGCGAACATTTCATGCTGTTAGTACAGTGGAGTACTGGATTAAACCTTGGTGCTGCCCGCTGCCGTTGTCAAACAAAACATCTCTTGACATTTTATGGCACCGCTCTTTGACAAACTGTTTTTAGTCGGCGTGGTAACCCATTGAAAACAGGTTCATGATAACAGACAAGTACATTTGTCCCGGGATGATTACACACGGTGTAAATGGTAGCAGACTTTTATTCATAGACAGTTAGGACACGTACAGTATCAACCAAGGACTATGGATGGAAATGAGCTAAATCTCATGCAATGGCATGTTGTACATCAGTTGAATACATTCCCTTTCCCTTTAAAATGTTGCTGAAAGGACTGCGGGGAACATGATTCTTTTAGACTTTCTGTCTGTACCCAACCTTCTCTACACCCACGTTTTAGTCATTCTTCTTCTGCTCTCTAAGATTTACATGATTAGACCGACAAAACACAAACAAAGCACGAGTTTGATATTAGCAAAATACGCAGCCATGAGACGATCCCCAGTGTTGAATTATTTTTGCTTGTTTTCTAGCTTGTTTATTTTTGTTGTGTTGTGTGTTATTTCATGCTCCGTTGAACAAGGACACTCTTTCCCCTGATGTGACTTACATAGTCCTGTTTCTGAACACCACCCACGCACATACACAGATCCCCCTCACGCACTCTCACATACACAAACGCACACACACCTCACTCCTCTACACACACAAACACACAACTTGTCTCTTCTACAGTCTCTCTGGAGGTAGTGTATCACAGTGTGAGATCAGCTGGGGGGGATTGGCCTCAACTGCCTCTCTATGCCCCAACACTGCAGCACAAACAGCAACACATGTTCACTTGGCAGATAGTCTCAAACGACCTGACTCACAGGGCCTAGTGATGCTCTCTGAACTTGCTCCACAATATGGAGAGATTATCCCCACCAAGCTGCAGTGATGAAGCATATAATGACAATGTGTTTTGTGCATGCGTGTGTGTGTGTGTGTGTGTGTGTGTGTGTGTGTGTTTGTGCAGGTGCAAGCCAGGCTCCTTCAACCTGCAGGAGAACAACCCAGCTGGCTGCACGTCATGTTTCTGCTTCGGACACTCATTGTCCTGCAGATCCTCCAATCACCATGCAGCTGTCAACATCACTTCTGACTTCCTTGAAGGTATTCAGCCAATCATGATTATCTTAAAAGTACTGCATTCAGCTAATAACTATTGGTGAATTGTGAACCCCTTATATTGTGGTTATCATCCTGAGTCATTCTGCCATGCATCCCTCTGCAGACCCAGACCGCTGGTCTGGACAGTTCTCTGGGGGACAGGAGTACCCTCTGCTGTGGAAGGAAGGTGAGGTCTACCTGCTACCACTCAGTGAGGATGACCTGGGCTTCTACAGAGCTCCAGGTGAGAGAGGCACAGCCAAAACACACACACACACACACACGCACACACACACACACACACAGAGCTAATGTCAACTTTAGGTGAGATATCAGTAGAACCTGGAGTTTCTCCAGACCATATTACCTGACCAAGAAAAACTCTGGGCCCTAGAGTTTATAGGAGAAGTGTGTGCGCTTCCGGGATGAGGAACAAATACATACATCCTGCTTGGAGAGAGCTCAGACATGTAAATATGTCAATCATGTTACCGTCTGCCACCTATAATACCCTTGGCTTGTTACTTGAGATTATTCCTTTGTTTGATTGAACAATTCCCTACAGCGTTGCCCAATAAGGTCATAAACGGGTTAACTGCGACACCATTTTCTCACAGCAGACTCTTATCATGACCATTAGCATATAACATTTATAGCTGTCCCCGCTACAGGACTTAGTGGCTCTCTCTCTGGTTGCGTCCCAAATGTTATCCTATTCTCTATGGGCACTGGTCAAAAGTGGTACACGAAATAGGGAATAGTTTGCCATTTGGGACACAGCCTATGTAGCTGGAGCCCCATGAGAGAATAGGCCTGATGGAATTGGATGTCTTGGCCATGCTGGAAGAACAAACATGTGGAAATCAGCCTGCCTAAGCTCAAGGTGGCTACTCACTGCATCAAGGATCAAGCCTAGCGAATCAGCAGTCAACATAGATATAGAGAAACAGAAATAGCGGAAATCCCATTAACTACCAACACATCCTGCTGGTTTTATGTTCATTTAGACAGGCGTCTTTTTAAGAACCCAAGCATGAAAAGCCTTAGATCACAGAAGACGCCTGGGAGGGAAAATGACTGGGTCCGTTTCGGGGGATATATTTAGAGTTTCTTATATGTTGTTAAGTCAACTTGGATATGTTTAGACTGCTTTTGCTGCTTTTGCTGTTTTCTTGAAGCTCGTCCATCACTCCAGTGTCTCAGAAGGCCACCACGTAGTGATTCGTGTTCAAGCCCGTCCCCTTATCTCGCCGGCACAGCACTTTGTTTGTGTTGTTGTTTGTGTTGTTTTGCAGCGTAGTAAAATATGGAGATCTATTGCCCCGCCGTTGCTTTTAATGATCTCATTTTCTCCCTGCCTTTTTTCCCTCATGTGTACAGTTACTTTAAAGATTAGAGCGGAGAGGCAGGCTGCAAAGGATATGCATAGGATTTCTCTCTATCTTTCTCTCTCTTCCTCTCTCTCTTTCTTTCTCTGTTTGTGCAATAATCCTCCGGCAGCATTTCTCACTAAAGCGGAAGATAAATCTGAGTGACAATGCTCTGCTACCAAACAACACGGAGATGGAAAGCAATTTCTCTGATTCTTAGTAATCTATTTGTCGCCTATTTCAGTGCGTCTCTTTTTACGCCTGGCTATGTCTAGAATCAGATCAGGATGTGTCTTAGTGTAATGAGAACAGATAGAAGTGTTGGGGATCGACGTGCTTCTACCCCGGCTTCCAGAAGTACCAGGCGACACTGCGGTGCCAAGGAACACAATCCTCGATATACAACGGAGGAAACTCAGGTCGGATTACTCAGAGCATCATCCAGCGATGTTCAGCTGGAGTCTTTCAAAGAGATAGAGAAGGCTGTGAGGGAGTTACAGAGAGTGAAAGTGAAAAGCAAATTCATTTACCACCACACTTGTCCTCTTCCTCTTGGCCAAGAAAAGATTGCTGCTAGTTGACACCGAGTAGAAAGGTCACGTTCCTACGGCGACACAGCACTTGTCAACAGATTGAACACTTGAGTGAATCCTGCTGCCAGATTCTATCATAGATTCCAAGCCAAAACCACTTTCCTCAACAGCCTCTCTAATCACTGACATGGCAATTCAAGTTGCAGGCTTCTCCTCTCCAATCCTCCATGCTCAAGGGTCCAACAGGTAGTTAACACCCCTCATCCAGAACCAGCTACCTGTGCTTTAGTGTCTGACATGCTGCAGGATCATATTCACTTCTACACTTTTTACATTCATTTCTAACACAGAAATCCAAGGGGGGTGAAAGGACAGCACTAAAGGACTAGGGAGAGAAAAAGGGAGAGGGACAGTTTTCAGCAGCATGGTCTAATAGATCCTGAATGTCTTTGTGCACCAGGTGGTGTAGTCTTTCTGCCTGTTATCCATGTAATCATGTCCCTAGCTATGCTGCACCTGTAGACCAATGGTTCCCAACTCCAGTCCTTGAGTATCGCCAACAGCGCACATTTGTGTCATAGCCCTGGGCATGACACAACTAAAATGTGCTGTTGGGGGTAATGGAGGACTGGAGTTGGGAACCACTGCTACAGACGATGTAGAGCAGGTTACTGGATTCACACTTGGCCCAGTTTGGTCTCTCTCTCGCTCTCTCTCTCTCTCTCTCTCTCTCTCTCTCCCATAGAGGCCTCCATGGGACTTAAAGTTGTTTGTTTGAAACGGTGGCTATCTAATTGAAATGGAGTTGATTTAATTGGTTTGGAGAGTCTAAACCCTCGATTGATCTCAGGGCTCCTCTACCATTCACTAAATGTGACTGGGGTGTCAGGCATCGTGACGGGTACTTTGTGTGTCAGTGGAAGGAGGTCAGTCGTGGTTCAGGTTGAGCACACAACAGAGAAAAGAAAGTGAACAATGAATTATTTTCACACTCAAAACACACACACACACTCAACCATACACACAAACAGAAACACACACACTTACTGCTTTCACGCACGTCTATTTAGTTCAATCAGAAACACTGTCATTCGGACTCACACAGAGGTCCACATTTAAAGCGGTTGTCTCTTTTCAATTACTCTCCTGTGATAAACCAATGAATACAAATCTATTCTAATGGTAAAATGCCATCTTGATGTGATCACAGTGAGAGTTCCAGTCACCTAGTGGGGTTCTGGGGGGGAGTCATAATAAAACATTGGAGGACCAACCAGAGGGGGCAGCGCAGCATCGTTCATCCTGTGAGATGACTTAATTTTCCTGCCTAATCCCACCATCAAACCCCTGTTGTGGAAATTTTTACACAGGGACACTCAAAGACAATATGAAATGAATAATTGTTATTTGTCAGCGCGCTGGAGAGGTTCCAACAAACGTAATGCACCACAGTGAATGTCTGTCAGAAGCTCCTACTGAGCAGTCCCAGCAGTTGTCTTATGTACGGCTATACACAGACAAGTTATATTTGTATGATTTAGCATGAATAATTAATCATTAATAATTTTGTTTCATCCATGTGACAGACCAATACCTCACGAGGCTTCTTTCTCTCTAAGCTGAGACCTTGAAACTGAGATATCTTCGTTCGTTCTCAAAACAAGGTCTAGGCGTACTGCCAAGTTGCTGTTACTGATAGTGAGGATTTGTACAGTCAGAGACTTGCACGAACACAGAAATTGGTTTGTAGAACAGCACATGAGTAGAACACAGAAATGAGTTATAAGAAAAGCACAAACATTAAAAATCCATTACACCCCCATTGGCACTTATGTAGATCTGAGAGGAGTGGATGAGTATAAGCAATATGGCAGTATCTACACCATGCCATCTGATTGGTTAGGTGGAAAGTACACTATGTAACTTAATTACTCAAAATTCTTAGTTAAACACAATTGCCTATGAATTGATTTGTGGTTGAGTGTCCCTGACGTTTTAAGGGTACCACGTGAACCACCTCTTGAATATCCAAAGCAAATAACAGTAAAACGCACAACAGTACCCACTAGTCAGACAATAGGGTCAGAGCAAGTCGACCAAAAGCACATCAGCCCATATACCCAGTACATCAACCTGGGGCAGGTCAGGCAAAAACATGTCAAATCTGCCCAGAGGGCAGTCATTCGGCGCCGAGCGGCGTGGTAGAGATGATAAGGGCTGGTCCCGGATTCAGATCAGGTGTGACTGTGAAGATAGTGGACAGCTGTGTGTGTGTATGTGTGTGTGTGTGTGTGTGTGTGTGTGTGTGTGTGTGTGTGTGTGTGTGTGTGTGTGTGTGTGTGTGTTTGTGTGTGTCTACTGCAGCCCTGACACCACCAGGAGAGACCAGGATACATGACCCACACCATTACACTCAAAACACACTACCTCAGCCAGCCACACAGACTAGCAGCGGGGGCTGCACTGTTGAAACACAGACCTGGGCTAAAATACTATTTAATTGAACTTGCCTTTTGCAATGGAACCAATACACAGTATAAGTCCCAAAAGTGCAAGCCCAGTCAACCTCCGGGGAGGCTAAAGAAAATGCTCAAAGCGTTTGAAAGATTTCAAATAGTATTTGAATCCAGGGGCTCTATTCAATCAGCATCACGGAAGTTCAGTGTTACAACGTGACTGAAATTTGAAGGTAACGTCTACGTGGTAGTGGAAAATGCATTCACGGTAAACACTGCATATGTCGGTTCAATCAGAAATGACATTTACATTTCTATTGCGCAGTCTGTTGCTCTTCAGCGACAAAGATTGAATAGAGCCCCAGGTCTGCTAGAGTATCATTCATACTGCGGCAGATTATGCAGTTGTGTATTGCCTTACTGAAAAACATCTGCCTTTTTTAAGGTGGATTCCTGTTTTTATTGCTGTAATCAATCTTGAATGATGAAATGCCAGTCCACCTTTCCTTATCTGTCATAGTGCTTCATTTTCACATATTTCTGTAAACAGGATCTTCTGCATCCTCCTCCTCACCCACCCATAACTCAAAATGTCGTTTTTTTCAGGGATAGTTTTTCCCATGTGTTCTTTTATTAAAGTGTTTTTGGGATCCCTGGGTGCTGATCATTGCAGTGAGTGTGCTGGTTTGTAGTGTGTGCCTGTACATGCGTGCGTGTGTGTGTGTAGCTCTTTGAAGTGGTGTTAATGTGCTGTAATGAGCCAGAGATAAGACGAAGGGTAATCACAGCCAGACTCCCACTGTGATCTCTGTGGGTTTACAAGAGCCTTGGCCCTCGCACTCCACTACACACACACATGCACATGCACACGCACTCTCTCTGTCTGTCTCTCTCTCTCTCTCTCTCTCTCGCTCTCTCTCGCTCTCTCATATATATATATATATATAAACACCAAAAGCCAAAGCTCTCATTCAACACTACTACCCCTTCCAGCATATTTGTCAGATGGCGGGAAGCTGAACTTGAAAAACACAAAGACTCTCTTTCTCTCTGACAGGATGTGAGATAGCTAAATGCCTGCATGGTTATCCCCTGACCCTTGATGTCTGCCTGCCTGCCTGTCTGTCTGTCTGCCTGTCTCCCCTCTCTCTGCTCCTGTAGAGAAGTTCCTGGGGAACCACCTCCTGAGCTATGGCCAGCTCCTCTCCCTGACCTTCACGGCCGAGGCCCAGTGCCTCCTTCCTCACAGTGTCACTGTGCTTCTGGAAGGATCTGGAATCACCCTGTCAGCTGACCTTTCACCCCAACCTGGACTTGTCCACCAGCCAGGCCTCGCTCCCCAGCACAACTTCACTCTCAGGTAAAACAAAATGGTGTGGGTGTGATATGTGTGCATAGCATGTGTTGACATGTATATAAAATACGACTATACACCTACTATTATGCTACTCTACATCATATATCATATCATCATCATATCATCATATACAAATATGTAATACCCCTACTTACAGTACAGTGTATGAACCTAAGACTGCATGGATGAACAGTGTCATCTCCATGGCTGTATGATATTCATACATTCAGCTCATTAGAATATTTTGGGGCGTGGTTTACTTCACAGCTCTTTTTGTGCAGCCGGGAGTGAGAGCGTCATTCCCGTTTATCTAATATGATGTGTTATGCCAAGTCATTTTATGACTGTGTTTAATGGTGGTGTTTTGTGAAAGGCTATTGTAACTGAGAATGTTTTACTCTCACCTCGGAGACCCACAGCTGTTCTCAAGGTTGATTCAACTTGTCAGCTGGTGCAATAACACTGAACTGAATAAATAAGTAAACCATTGTTCTTCAGAAGGATCTATAAAGAACCTTTCAGATTGTGAAAGGTTCTCTATAGAACCATTCTCCATAAAGATTCTATAAAGAGCCATAAAACAGTTTTATACGGCCCCAAAAAGGATTGTAACCATAGTGGAACACTTAGGAAGGAACATTAGGAAAGGGTTCTTTATAGTACCATAATGGTTCCATTTAGAACCTTATGAACATGGTTATTTATTGAACCTTCAAAAAAGGGTTTTACAGTATGTAGCACTGTAAAGGCTTCCTCTATAGTTACAAGCCAAAGAACCCCTATCTGGGACTATTCAGTACTATTATTTTAAAGTGTGTACTATGATAGCTGCCTTATGGCTTTGTGACAGACAGTGCTATGTCCTTTCTTGTGACTACGCATAATGAGTAATGAGTTCCCCCACAACCCCCAGCCTGGGTGAAGGGGGGACTTTGGTTGCCCCCTCAGAGCAGCGGGACCTGGAGACAGGACTGTCATTGTGTGGGCCCTCTCTGGTGACAGGCTCCACACACGTCATTAGAGAGACAGAGATCTGGCCCTACACACACTCACATGCACACAAACACACACACGCATCACCTCGTCCTGGAGCACTCATCTTATCATGGCACCACATTCCTATATCCCGAAAGCTCAGCTGAGAAGATGTGAAGGGGACTTTCAAATGTCTTTCTCTGGAGCTCTCCTAGGTAGTTCTTTAGAGCTTCGCCAAATCAAGGTTTATGTGTCACATACACAGTTTACAGCAGGTATAAACGGTGCAGCAAAATGCTTACAAGGAAGCTCTCAACAATGCAGTACACATATCAATATCAATAACAATCACAAGTCAGATAATAAAATAAGTAAGGGAAAAGGAAGTAGTATGCGTGGTATAAAACCGATATGTACACCATAAGATATACACACTTTTAGAAAAAAGGGTTGAAAAATGGTTATTTGTGACAGGATAGGGTTCTACCAATAACCGTTTTCCGTTTTAGAAGACGGGTTCTTTGTAAAGCAAAGAGTTCTACGTAGAACCTATAACATCCCATGAAGAGGGCACGACAAAAGCCATTCGCCCTAAAGAGACTGAAAAGATTTGGCATGGGTCCTCAGATCCTCAAAAGGTTCTACAGCTGTACCATCGAGAGCACTGGTTGCATCACTGCCTAGCATGGCAACTGCTCACCCTCTGACCACAAGGCACTACAGAGAGTAATGCGTACAGACCAGTACATCACTGGGACCAAGCTTCCTGCCATCCAGGACTTCTATACCAGGCGGTGTCAGAGGAATGCCCTAAAAAAAAAGACTCCAGCCACCCTAGTCATAGACTGTTCTCTCTGCTACCGCACAGCATGCGGTACCGGAGCGCCAAGTCTAGGTCCAAGAGGCTTCTAAACAGCTTCTACCCCCCAAGCCATAAGACTCCTGAACATTTAATAACTCTACCTACATGTACATATTACCTCAATTACCTCAACTAACCGGTGCCCCCGCGCATTGACTCTGTACCAGCACCCCCTGTATATAGACTCGCTATTGTTATTTTATTGCTGCTCTTAGTTATTTGTTACTTTTATTTCTTATTTTTATTGTTGTATTTCTTAAAACTGCACTGTTGGTTAATGGCTTGTAAGTTAGAATTTCACTTAGGTCTGCACCTGTTGTATTCGGCACGTGACAAATAAAATTTGATATGTGGAACCGTTTTTGGAAGAAAGGGTTCTTTGATGATTGTTTTGAAGGCAAGAAGGAGTCTTTAGAAAGCAAGAAGAGTTCTACTAAGAACTGTTCTTATTCTGAATAAGATTTTTGTTGAATTGTTTTCTTATTTCTTTTAAATAGTGCCTGAGCATTAGTGTTTAAAACTCAGGAATTTGAGTAATCTGATATATTTTCAAGAACACTTTGTTAGTGTGTAACTAGGCGTTCAAAAAAAGGCCTTATGATAATGTCATTTAGGGATTATTTTATTTTTAGAGGCTAATAAGGCTGTTTGAACCATTCATAGAGGGTTCTAAGAAGAACCCTTCAAAGAAATGTAGGGTTCTCAGTAGAACCCTTCATAGAGGCTTCTTGGAAGACCCTTTAGTGGTTAAAAGGGTTCTTGTTAAAACCTTTGTTGATGGTTCTAAGAACCCTTTGTAGAGGGTTCTAAGTAAAAATAATTTACAGGGGGTTCTATGAAGAACCCTGCATTGAGGGTTCTAGGTAGAACCCTTTGCAAAGGGTTCTACCCTGCACCTAAAATGTTTCCTCTATGGGGACAAACCAAAGAACCCTATATGGTGCAGTATAAATTATCTATGTGCATGTCAAGTATGACTGTATTTCCAATATAAAGTAGATAGTGTATTGGTTGAGCTAGGGTTGGCTGTTCAACAGTCTGGAGGTAGAAGCTGTCTCTGAGCTTTTTTTTGCCAAATGACTCAGAGACTGTGTGAGTGTGCATGCCTGTGTTTGTGTCATTTGGGAAGCACACAGCAACACAACACACAGTCTCCCATCCCCTGGCAATGTTGTCTTGGTGACAGATAGCATGCTGTTTGTCATGACTGTGAGCCTACTTGTGTTGCGTGAATGTGTTGAATGTTTTATCCAGGGTAAGTGGTGTTTTGTTCCCAGCATGCATGGCGCTACACCAGGGCTAGGAGGGGCTGTAGCCCTGTCACAAATCTGCGTAGCCCTTATTTTTAAATAAAGAAATATGTCAAAGTTAATAACCAGCCATTCTGTTCCCAATCCGATCCCTGGTTATGTGCTCGTGCCGCACGTGTACCTTATGACGTATGTGTGGCTGGGGGGAAGAGGAGGAGTCTGGTGTGTGTGACCGCGCACATTTGTCTACGTAAAGTGAGACAACTACTAGCTAGCGAGTCGCCCATCTCACCCCGCAGCAATGGACTGTTTGCTGATCAAGAGAAGAGTGCGGGTAGAAATTGAAAATCCATACCCAGACCCTGTCTCCGAGGGGGTCAAAGAAGAAGAGGGAGATGAGAAAGATGAGTCGGAGAGAGAAACTCGTGAGCCACAACGTGATGGGGCGCCAGAGCAGCTCGTCGCTGCTAGCTTTGGACTTTGGATATTGTTAATTAATTTCATTTCTGACTTTGTGATAGCCATTTCATCCGAAACATTATTACCAATGCACAGTTGTCTGATTATGCATATGGAACAAATGCACTTTCTTGTTGTTGTCGCATTTTGGATATATTGTGTTGTTATTGCTGAAAGACTTCAGGGCGCTTTCAGATTTGCTGAAAGTGTAAGATGTTGCTTGCCATTGCCTTGTGGTCACTTGTATTAGGCTTCCAGTTATTTTGTTGAATTTTCTTGGGCCAAATTCAATTTTAACACTACATTTATATCGAATGTACTCTGTGCCATATCTGCTTTTATTGAAAAATGAGAACTTCCTTATAACTCTGAAGTCATGAAAATTAACTATTTTCTTAGCACCCCCACGTATTGGTCAAGCACCCCCTTACACCCGTGAGAGAAAAAATCCTGGCGCCGTGCCTGGTTCCTAGGATCATCTCAATCACAGAGAGTAGCGGGGTAGGTAGGGCTGATCAAAGACAGAGGGGGTGGTTGATGCCCTCATGTTAAATAGTGTTGGATGGGTTTGCCTTTGTTGTTCTCCATTGCCTTGTAGACTGTGGGGAGAGACAACAGGGTGGAACATTTTTTGTTTAAAATATAGAATCTAAATTATTCATTCTCTTCACTTCTTCTTCTTCACTTCTCTTCTTTCTCTTTACTCTTCTCTTTCTCCAGCCTCTTTCTCTCCTCCCCCCTGTCCCTCTGTGTCTCTATCAGTATGCAACTGTCTGCCTGCCTGTGTGTGTGTGTGGGCTCCCACCACATACTTAACCCAGACCTCCAGTGGTTTCCTGGTCCACTGATGATGTTCCTCTTATCGTAGCAACAGCTTAATTACAGGCCCAGTGTCACGCACGCCAGAGGCCTTCACTGGTCCAAAAAGTTGGACCCGTTACGAAATGGACCTGGGGCTTTCCCATTATTTATAAATAAAACATTTAAATATAGAGACCCGTTCCAAATGGACCTGAGGATAACTACACCGTTCAGTTTAGACCTGGTTGGATCCATAGGCAGTCCAATCCAAGTGAGAGAAGCAGCAGAAAAGTCTATTTTAAGCTACTTTATTAACCAGAGTTGATAACGCACAAAGGTGAGGAGGCAGAGAGGTGAGGCTCCAGCAGAGGCGTTGCTGTGTGTGTAGGCTACTGTGAGTGTCAACGAGTGACATGGAGAGAGAAGAGACGGAAATCAGCCAAGCCGACACACTATAGTAGACTAATAGCTGCCAAAGCTAGGTTATTTCTCATCCAATGTGATTAAGTAGTACCGGTCTTGACAGCATCAAACAATGAGAAGCTAGTTAAAACTGCTTCAGGATCGGGGTCCCGTCCACGGGATGGTTGAGCTAACGTAGGCCAATGTGATTAGCATGAGGTTGTAAGAAACAAAGAAATTCCCAGGACATAGATGTACCTAGTATGGACAGAACGCTTACATTCTTGTTAATCTAACTGCACTGTCCAATTTATAGTAGCTGTTAGAGTGAAAGAGTACCATGCTATTGTTTGAAGAGAGTGCACAATTAGGAACTTGAAAATGTATGACTAAACCAATTAGGCACATTTGGGCAGTCTTGATACAACATTTTGAGATTTCACTGGATCACTCTAAAACTTTGCACACACAGTGCTGCCATCTAGTGTCCAAAGTCTAAATTGTGCCTGGATTCGAATAATTTATTACGCCGCTACTCTTGCATTTCAAAGATGATGGTACAAAAAAAATACAAATAATGTTTATTTTTTTCTTTGTATTATCTTTTACCAGATCTAATGTGTTATATTATCCTACATTCCTTTCACATTTCCACAGACTTCGGAGTCTTCCTTTTCGAATGGCATCAAGAATATGCATATCCTTGTTTCAGGGCCTGAGTTACAGGCGATTAGATTTGGGTATGTCATTTTAGGTGAAAATTGAAAAAAGGGGCGGAACCTTAAGATGTGTTAAGGGTTGATCCGAGCGTTCTGTCCTAACAACAACAGTCAAGCACCCAACTAACTGGCTAACGTTGGCTAGCTACTTCCAGACACAAATGAGAGAACAGCTCACTGACCACTTTACTCGCCCTAGCAGAGCTGGTTAGGTTGTTTTTATGTTATCCAGAGTGTTGGTGACTGCAACTATGCTGCTGGCAACAATATACGCTTTTTTGGCAATGTTTACTGACACCGGCCATATTCAACTGGTGTTGAGCGTTCATAAATTAATCAGTTATTCTGTTCCAGCTACGTCTATATATTGTCACAGCGACATTCTATTGAAATGGTAAATTGCATAGTGGAGTCTTTTGTTGAGACATGTTGCTAGCTAGCTAAGTAAATCCTGCATGAATCTGCGGGTAGCTAACCAACCACGTTGAATGTTAGCTGGCTAACAATTGTTTTATTTGATTTATTTCACCTTTATTTCACCAGGTAGGCTAGTTGAGAACAAGTTCTCATTTGCAGCTTCGATCTGGCCAAGATAAAGCCTAGCAATTCGACACATACAACAACACAGAGTTACACATGGAATAAACTAAACGTACAGTCAATAATACAGTAGGAAAAAAAAGTATATACAGTGAGTGCAAATGAGGTAAGATAAGGGAGTTAAGGCAATAAATAGGCCATGGTGGCAAAGTAATTACAATATAGCAATTAAACACTGGAATGGTACATGTGCAGAAGATGAATGTGCAAGTTGAGTTACTGGGGTGCAAAGGAGCAAGATAAATAAATAAATACAGTATTTGGTTGAGGAAGATAGATGGGCTGTTTACAAATGGGTTATGTACAGGTGCAGTGATCTGTGAGCTGCTCTGACAGCTGGTGCTTAAAGCTAGTGAGGGAGATATGAGTCTCCAGCTTCAGTGACTTTTGCAGTTCGTTGCACTCATTGGCAGCAGAGAACTGGAAGGAAAGGCGACCAAAGGGGGAATTGGCTTTGGGGGTGACCAGTGAGATATAACTGCTGGAGCGCGTGCTATGAGTGGGTGCTGCTATGGTGACCAGTGAGCTGAGCTGTGGGGCTTTAGCTAGCAGAGACTGGTAGATAACTTGTAGCCAGTGGGTTTGGCGACCAGTATGAAGCGAGGGCCAACCAACGAGAGCGTACAGGTCGAAGTGGTGGGTAGTGTATGGGGCTTTGGTGACAAAACGGATGGCACTGTGATAGACTGCATCCAATTTGTTGAGTAGAGTGTTGGAGGCTGTTTTATAGATGACATCGCCGAAGTTGAGGATTGGTAGGATGGTCAGTTTAACGAGGGTATGTTTGGCAGCATGAGCGAAGGATGCTTTGTTGCGATATAGGAAGCCAATTATAGATTTAATTTTGGATTGGAAATGCTAAATATGAGTCTGAAAGGAGAGTTTACAGTCTAACCAGACACCTAGGTATTTGTAGTTGTCCACATATTCTAAGTCAGAGTCGTCCAGAGTAATGATGCTGGGCGGGCGGGCAGGTGCGGGCAGTGAATAGCATGCATTTAGTTTTACTTGCATTTTAGAGCAGTTGGAGGCCACAGAAGGAGAGTTGTATGGCGTTGAAGCTCGTCTGGAGGTTAGTTAACACAGTGTCCATCGAGGGGCCAGAAGTATACAGAATGGTGTCAGCTGCATAGAGGTGGATCAGAGAATCACCAGCAGCAAGAGCGACATCATTGATGTATACAGAGAAGAGAGTCGGCCTGAGAATTGAACCCTGTGGCATCCCCAATGAGACTGCCAGAGGTCCGGACAACAGACCCTCCAATTTGACACACTGAACTCTATCAGAGAAGTAGTTGGTGAACCAGGCAAGGCTATCATTTGAGAAACCAAGGCTGTCGAGTCTGCCAATAAGAATGTGGTGATTGACAGAGTCGAAAGTCTTGGCCAGGTTGATGAACCAGATACGGTAATTACTAGGTACGGTGGGAATCAAAATGGTTGGTAATCTGTTTGTTAACTTGGCTTTCGAAGACCTTCGAAAGGCAGGGTAGGATATATACAGGTCTGTAGCAGTTTGGGTCTCGAGTGTCACCCCCTTTGAAGAGGGGGATGACCGCGGCAGCTTTCCAATCTTTGGGAATCTCAGACGATACGAAAGAAAGGTTGTAACTAGGCTATAGATATAGATAGGCTATAACTAGCAAAGCAAATGGATCTGATTTACGAATAATAAGATCATAGACGTCACATTAGCTAGCGAGCCAGCCAGCTAACATTAGCTAGCTAGTTAACAGTATACTTTAACTTGAAATGAAATAGACTTTGAAATAGACTTTTACTTCGTCTAAATGTGTAATCTGAAAATGTAGCTAGACTGGTGGAAGGTGTCATCATGGCAAAGGGTGGCTACTTTGAAGAATCTCAAATAAAGAATATATTTTATATTTCAGCATTTTGCCTAAAATACCATTTATTTGTGTTATTTCTGTAAATGTCAATATGATGCTGCATTCTTGTATAATTTTGTACAGTCACAACACCTATGGTATTTGAACACATCATTTCTTGGCCACTAACAACATGAAATGTCCTGCTGCAGTGCAGCTACACCACCAGATATGTGAGAATTAAAGAGTTATGGCCACAGACCTATTTGCAAGAATGCATTTTTGCACTTTGCTAAATGCTTCCTAAAATCAAGAAAATAAATGTCCAATTATCACCACCAACGTAAAACTACCAGTGCTCAAGGGCACTTGACGCAGAGTATATATTAATTATTTGGGGACTTGAAACTGCAACACCTGGGTTCAGTGCCTTGTAGGTTTTGTTGTGGAAATTCTTACACAGCGACACTCGAAGTCAATCTTCGAATAATTGTTTATTGTCAGCGCGCCAGAGATGTTCCAATAAAGTAAATGCACCATAGTGAATGTCTGTCAGAGGCTCTACTGGGGCCCCCCCGCAGTTGTTTTATATATGGCTATACACAGATAAGTTATATTTGCATGATTTAGCATATTTCATTCATCATTACCGTTTTGTTTATTGTGACCGACCAATACTGGTTCATAACATGACCAATAACTCACAAGGCTTCTCTCTAAGCTGAAACCTTAAAACTGAGATACATTTTGTTCTCAAAATAAGGTCTGGCATACTGCCAAATTGCAGCTACTAGTAAGGATTCGTTCAGTCAGTCACTTGCATGAACAGAGAAATTGGTTTATAGAAAGGACAAACATAGAACATTGAAATTGATAAATAGAAAAGCACAAGTATACACATTTCCATCACATTCCATCCTCATATCACATTGGTGATGATAATCATTACATTTTAATGCAAGCATTTCAATTTTAGCTTCTATTTCAAAATATGCTATACTCCTAACTCCTCCTAAGGGAGATCAACACAGAAAAAAAACGGACACTTCATAATTTCAAACCCTTCATTCTGGGTTGAACAATCCAATTAGTATAGTAATACTATAATCATAAGAAAGGTTATACTTCTATTAATGGGAGTGAGCATTAAAAATACACACACATACACAAGGGATCTGTAGATTCAGAGGTGAATCACTCAATGTTAACAATTGTTTCCATATCTCTTACCACAATCAGGTTGGATTGACCTATGTTTTCAATAACTGTCCCTGGGACATCAACTTAGTCACAGTATAAAACACTGTTGTTTAACAATTCTTGTTAAACAAAAACCACCTTCAATCATTATTCATCGTCCGTATCTACAGGGGGAAATGGGAGCTCATCCAGAGTTGGCAGCTCATTTGTTTCACCATCCTCTGGAGGAGCAGAAAACATGCAATCTTATCAGCCAGAGAGGCACAGATCGCCTTACAGCATGTTAATAACATTTCACAGGGAAGAGAGGTTGTTGCCAACCGTCAGTGGAAGTGTTGTAGCAGATTATGTTTTTTATGGTTATGCCAGTACGAATACAGTGCTTTCTTGACAAGATCTGTTATGCAAGTTTTGAAAGTGAATGTGTTTGTTACTACCAATCTTCATTGTCTCTTCTGTAAACCACATGCATATCACTTGCTGATTAGCAACGTACTGTAACAGCGGTGACCTATGAGAAGCTGGCAGATGGGGCTTATTCTTTGCATGGCTTTCAGGAAAACTCTTTTTGGTCTCCTATAAAGGGGGAAAGTCATCCCAATTAATGTACATTGTTCATAAACATTGAAGGGCTGATTTAATAAAAGGCTGATTTAAGTGCATGACTCCTTTATAGCTAGTCACCATGTAATTGTAATACTAAGCACATTGTCCCACCTACATTTCAAAATGCAGTAATGATGCTGCTTTTCTAACCAAGTGGGAGCGGGAATTTACAACATACGACAGGGAAAATCCACATGAACAACCCTTGAACTATTAATTACTGGTGATGTTAAGTTTGATACCGGAGCTCCAAGGCATGCGACAAAATCGTTAAGCAGTTTGTTTCGAAACAGCGTACCGATGCTTGTATCACTTTATCTGAAGCACATGATTCACAACGTCCGATGCTTAGTTTTGTCAAACAACAACCAGATTGGTTTGGTATTGGCTTCAGTAGGAGACAAAAGTCTACCCTGCGCACGCGCTGCGACACATGCGACGAAATCAATAAAAATTTGGCTGTTTAAAATTATTTTGACCAGCAGGTGCCACTAGTGTACACTGTGTTAATCATTGCCTCGAGTAATGAACTGATTTTCGACACAATTGGCTGGATATTCTCAATGATATTCTCAAGTTTTGTTTCCCCATCAATAGTAATTACTAGTGACTCCACAAGTCAGTTGAAATTACTCATACCCGAGACCTGTTACAATCATATCAGATCCAACCCAGACCTGTGACATTATTTATACATCTGGGTCCGGACTCGTTCGGGTCTTGGATATTCGGGTACAGGTGGATCCGTGAAGATGTCCAACGCATGCATGCACACACAGAGAGAGAGAGAGAGAGAGAGAGAGAGAGAGAGGACTTAAAATACTGTCAACACAAACTCATAGACAGATACGACATACCCTGCTCATATATAACACATTCACACAGGACAGAGTATGAGCTGTATATCAAACAGAAATAAAGTTATAGTGTACACAGCTCCCCCAATGCTAATGCAAACATCCCATACTAGATTCCAGATGTGTGATGTGGGTAATGTGAGATTTTCAGATTAATTCATGCATGCATTCCTTCATGCATTCCTTCATACAAACATACTGTAATAATATGTTGCGGTCCTCAGTAATCATGGCCCTGTGTTTGTGTTTGTCTTCTTCCAGACTTCACAAGGAGGAGACAAGACTGAGGCCTTCTCTGTCTGCCTTCGAGTTCCAAAGTCTTCTCTTCAACCTCACTGCATTCAGGATCAGCAACGCAGGAGGACACAACTGTAAGTGTGTGTGTGTGTGCACGCCGCAAAATCAGAATGTTAACACCAACAGTGTTAAAACTTATTATGGCTGAGATCCCGCTAACGGGATTGATATGACAACAGCCAGTGAAAGTGCAGGGCACCAAATTCAAAACAACATAAATCTCATCATTAAAATTCCTCAGATAAACAAGTATTTCACACCATTTTAAAGATAGACTTCTTGTTAATCCCACCACAGTGTACGATTTCAATAGGCTTTACGGTGAAAGCACCACAAATGATTATGTTAGGTCAGAGCCACGACACAGAAAAACACAGCCACTTTTCCAGCCAAAGAGAGGAGTCACAAAAATCAGAAATAGAGATTGAATTAATCACTAACCTTTGATGATCTTCATCAGAGGACACTCGTAGGACTTCATGTTACACAATACATGTATGTTTTGTTCAATAAAGTTCATATTTATATAAAAAAATCTCAGTATACTTTGGTGCGTTGTTATGTTCAGATTTTGCAGAGATCCACATCAATTTACAGAAACATTCATTATAAATGATGATGAAAACACAAGTGTTATACATGTAACTTCAGATAGACGTCTCCTTAATACAACCGCTGTGTCAGATTTCAAAAAAGCTTTACGGAAAAAGCAAACCATGCAATAATCTGAGTATGGCGCTCAGAGTCCAAACAAGCCAAAAAGATATCTGACATATTTTGCAGTCAGCAGAAGTCAGAAATGACATTATAAAATTTCACTTACCTTTGATGAACTTCATCAGAATGCACTCCCAGGAATCCCAGTTCCACAATAAATGTTTGTTTTGTTCGATAATATCCATCATTTATGTCCAAATTCCTCCTTGTTGTTAGCGCGTTCAGCCCAGTAATCTACCTTCATGACGCACGAGCAGACGAAAAGTCCAAAAGATCCGTTATAGTCCGTAGAAACATGTCAAACGAAGTATAGAATCAATCTTTAGGATGTTTTTAACAGAAATCTTCAATAACGTTCCAACCGGAGAATTCCTTTGTCTGCAGAATTGCGATGGAACAGAGCTCGCTCTCACGTGAACGAGCGTCACGAGCTCAAGGCTTTCTGGCAGACCTCTGACTCATTCCCCTCTCATTCTCCCCCACTTCACAGTAGATGCATCAAACAATGTTCTAAAGACTGTTGACATCTAGTGGAAGCATTAGGAAGTGCAACATGACCAATATCCCACTGTATCTTCAATAGGGAGTGAGTTGAAAAACAACCAACCTGAGATTTACCACTTCCTGGTTGGATTTTTTCTCAGGTTTTGCCTGCCATTTGAGTTCTGTTATACTCACAGACATCATTCACACAGTTTTAGAAACTTCAGAGTGTTTTCTATCCAAATATACTAATAATATGCATATATTAGCAACTGGGACTGAGTAGCAGGCAGTTTACTCTGGGCACCTTATTCATCCAAGCTACTCAATACTGCCCCCAACCATAAGAAGTTTTAAATTAAATACTTCCTTAGAAATTACATGTGACCCACCAAAATAAGGTTAAACTAACACTTTTCAAAGTGTTGACAAACTAACACCCCTAGTGTGTTGGTTCCCTAACATCATGGTGTTGCAAATTCCGACTTAAAATAACACTTTATTAGAGTTGATGCTGTCACACTTTCGCAGTGTTTGGGGGACGGGGGGGGGGGTGTAAAGCCTTATATCTGTAGTCTCTGAAAGACTACAACTTGTGTTGGGCGATCTAGATCAATGAGAGAAGACTTGAAATAGACAAGATGTCAGTAAAATCTTTGTGTAAATTACATCATCTGGTCAAACAATCTCTAGCTACAATTCTCTGCAGATTGAGGAGAAATGGCACCTCCATCGCTCTCATACCCAACGAAGCATTTAATGTCTGAGCACGAACCTGCAAAACCAAAACCCCCTTCCTCATCTCAAAGTACTGTCAGTAAACCTCCCCCAGCCCATTTACTTTGACAGATCATTATTGTCAATAGTAGCCCTTTGCAGGGAATTTTGTAGACCTGTCTTGTTTTGATAATCTGCAGAAAAAGGAAAGGTGGTTGTGTTATTACCGTGTAGTCTTGATTTTATAATTTTCAGTGTCCCTTACTGGTTTCTGTCCCACAGTGTTGTTATGCTCCATAACTGCAATGTGTGTTTTCTCCCTCATGCTTGTTTACCCCAAATTCCCCCACTTTGTGGCATTTTTCAGCAAGGCACTGTGGAATCACTCCAGATAACCTGAGTTTTAAAAAAAAGAATGAGTAAAAAGTGAAGAGGGGTAGACGAAATTGATTACGTGGTCTGGAAGGTACTACCTCTAACCACCGTTAACCCCATAAAACAAAAACCATACAAACATTACCCAATTCATGTTTATACCATGCTTACTGTAAATTAAGCTATCTTAGCTGTCAGCTTGTAAATATTTTGGCCAACTTATCTTCATCTTGTGCAGAGCTAGGGGTTGGAAGCGCATGTTGGTGGAATCAGCTTCTGTACCACCTTCCACAAAATACACAACAATACACAATTTAAGCACCCCACTAATTGTATTGATCTCTATTAGACTCGCTAGCTAAGCATACCTGACAATGGACATTTCAATATAGTCAGCTTGCTGTTACCTAACTAGAGTCACTAAATTGGCAGCAAGATTGCTAGCCAGCTGAGACTACCAACACACAAATAAAGAGTGATTTAGTTATATCGACAATTCTATTTTTAGTAACAGATTGTTTTCCAGACAAGGGTGGAATAGATGAGATACTCTTATTTGGTAACATTAGCTAGCTTACGTTAGCTAACTTCGGTCAAAGATAGAATGAACAAACAAACATGTTTACTCCGCTGAAGGTCTAGCAGTGACTACCATGGCATAGGCAACATTGATTGACATTATGTATACCAAAGATATAGCTGATGGCTTTCAGAGTTCAATACAGGACTGTAACGTTAGCTAGTTAACTAACCCAGCTAAACTGGCAAGCTAGCTAACATTAGCTTACCTCTAATTGAGAATCTTCCGTTTTGTTGTGAAGGGATAAAATCAATGGTATCTCATCACTTCTCAGCTGTTGTCTGTTCAGCCTGAGAATTCCCCTGATAATCTTTGGTCACCGCATCCTTCTTGATAACCACAAGCCACTGGCAGAATCGGGGTGAATCTCTGGTAGGTAGACCGGTGAAAGCTAACTAGCCAGGCACAGAACACCACATGGGCAAAATGACTAACATTAGTGAAAAACACATTTTTCCAAAAATATCTTGCCTAGAGAAGTTCTCAGACTACTGTGTGTTGGTCGTTCGAAGTTAACACCAATATTCAATTTCAATCTACTGGTGTTAACCCCACTAGAATCAACACTCCGATATAACTTTATACCTCAACACCTGGGTTGTAACACTTTTGCTGTGTGTATGTTTGTATATGTGTTTGTAGGAGTGGTAGTGCATAAGTGTGTGCACACAGTACATGCAAAGGCTAGCATGTTTTTCATTTTTGTGCCTCCGGTACTCTATTACTATGAGTATGTTCTATTTAACCTAGACATTTTTCTTCATCAGAAAAGTTGTTAAGGTATGATATGCAAGCAGGCAACGTGCTCTGTAGTCAGTGTAGTGGCTCCTCTCTGCCCTGTTATTCACATTTTCCTGCCAAACATGAGAGGGCTTTACTACAGCAGTTCGTTAATAGACAGCAGTCTGGTTCCTACTTCCTGCTCTCAACCTGCTGCCCTCTCATTATCGCCGGCCTCTTCTGTTAGGCTCTGAGGAGAATCTCTCTGATAGCACCGCTGGGCCTCGCAAATATCAGCTGCCAAGTTTGTTCACTGGCAAGGGAAGTTCACTACTGGAGCTCTAGCTCACTTCGTAACAGTCTGCCTAATTCACTTTCAGATAGACACGCACGCATGCACACACGCACACACACTCTATCAGTCTAGTTTATACACACAACCACTTTTAGCCTAATAAGTGATAGAGGCACACACAGACACACATTTCCATTATCAGTTAAAGGCATCTTTAGACTGAGTGACTTGTCGCTGAGTGTTCAACACACACCTGCTCTGACTGAAGCAATGAGTTGTGCCAAGTCCATCTATGCGAAAGCAGGACTTTCATTCACAGATATTGCCTGTCTGTTCTTCCAAATCTTCTGCTCTTTTTGGGGGGATGGGGGTTCTCTCTCTCTCTCTCTCTCTCTCTCTCTCTCTCTCTCTCTCTCTCTCTCTCTCTCTCTCTCTCTCTCTCTCTCTCTCTCTCTCTCTCTCTCATAGTGTTTAGATCAATGTACTGAGATGATCTGAGAGGGATTGGATTACAGCACATAGATGACAGAATAGCTATTCAAAGCCATTATCTCTCTTTCAGCCACTTTAATTACGGGTGTCACAGCCACACACACATTAAAACTTACATACACACTATGCACATGCACACATTCACACTTGCATGTACACATACACATACAGTCGCTATCTCTCACGCACACGCACACGCGCACGCGCACACACACACACACACATAAACATACTCTCTCTCCCTCTTACATACATACACACATATTCATACAACCTCTAAGCACATCGCAGAGGAAAACATTGCAAATGATTTGTGTCTCAAATTAGTTCTCAAACAGTGTTAGAAGTGCCTTATCTCTGCAGACGCCCAGAGACGGTAATAGGAAAATCCCACAAAGCGCTTTTCCCTCCCTCCCTGCACCAAAACACAGATTAAGGCATTCATTATTAGGCTGAATTATTTTAATGACAGGATTGTCTGTAGGCGATTTCTGTCACATTGTTGGGTGAGGATCCTGCCTGTGTGACAGCTAAGTGGTACTGGGAATGTTATGTTAGGGTAGGGAGTTGTGAGGGGTGGAAAAAGGTTTGACGGGAGAGGGGGAGAGAGCAAGATGGAGAGAAGGGAGAAAGAGATGCAAAGAGAGACAGATGGAAAGGGAGCGGTGAGGAGATGGACAAAAGATGAAGTGGGAGAGAGAGTTGGAGAGAGAAAAATAGGGAGACATGAGGAGATGGAGAAAAGGAAGAGAGAGAGAGAGAGAGAGAGAGAGAGAGAGAGTGTTGTACAGGGGGGATGAGTTGGTTGGGTGCTGATTTGCAGATAGTATGGTAAATGAACTGTGTTTGATAGTCGCCGAAGGATCGGTTGATCACAATTTTCCTCATGCTCATCCTGTCTTTTCCCCCTCTCATTACACACACAGGCAAAAAAAATTATCTCATGAAAATCTCACACCCCTGACTCGCTGTGACTGACACACTTGCACACACACTGTTAAAAGCCAGGCGCTGGACCTTGACTAGTGGTGGTAGTATTCTGTATGATGGCTGAGGAGGATTCAACCTCTACTATCCCCCCATCACTATTCATGAAGGAGAGGGATCAGTAATCCCTGTGGGTGCAGGCTCCTGCCATACCTCCACCTCTCCTCCTCTTCCTCTCCTCCATTCCTCCTCCTCCTCCCTCACTCCACTGCACTGATTTATTTTGTTTTATCAGAGATTCCCAGAGTGAGGTAGCTAGGTGTGTGTGTACACCCATGTGCATCAAATGTGTTTATGCACGCGCACACACACACACACCCACAATATCATAGAGCTACAATGTGTAACAGAGTTGACATGGTGAACAGCTGGCTTGTCTTATTGGGCACCTCGGGACCTCCAGTGAATATCCAGAGAGACAGCGATGATAAAATTGTTAGCTTTACCAGCTGATATCACTTGCACACTACTGTATCCTACAGAGCTATATTCTACACCACCCTCATGCATGGGCAAATAACAGTAAAAGACATATGGGGTGAATTCCCACCTATATACAGCGGTGGAAAATGTACTCAATTGTCGTACTTGAGTAAAAATGAAGATACCTTAATAGAAATGAACTCAAGTAAAAGTGAAAGTCACCCAGTAAAACATCACTTGAGTAAAAGTCTAAAAGTATTTGGTTTTAAATATACTTAAATATCAAAAGTAAATGGAATTGCTCAAATGTACTTAAGTATCAAAAGTTAAAGTACAAACCATTTCAAATTCCTTATACTAAGCAAACCAGAATGCACCATTTCACTTATTTTATTTTTTATTGATGGATAGCCAGGGGCACACTCCAACACTCAGACATCATTTACAGATAGCCAGGGGCACACTCCAACACTCAGACATCATTTACAGATAGCCAGGGGCACACTCCAACACTCAGACATCATTTACAGATAGCCAGGGGCACACTCCAACACTCAGACATCATTTACAGATAGACAGGGGCACACTCCAACACTCAGACATCATTTACAGATAGACAGGGGCACACTCCAACACTCAGACATCATTTACAGATAGACAGGGGCACACTCCAACACTCAGACATCATTTACAGATAGCCAGGGGCACACTCCAACACTCAGACATCATTTACAGATAGCCAGGGGCACACTCCAACACTCAGACATCATTTACAGATAGCCAGGGGCACACTCCAACACTCATACATCATTTACAGATAGACAGGGGCACACTCCAACACTCAGACATCATTTACAGATAGACAGGGGCACACTCCAACACTCAGACATCATTTACAGATAGCCAGGGGCACACTCCAACACTCAGACATCATTTACAGATAGCCAGGGGCACACTCCAACACTCAGACATCATTTACAGATAGCCAGGGGCACACTCCAACACTCAGACATCATTTACAGATAGCCAGGGGCACACTCCAACACTCAGACATCATTTACAGATAGCCAGGGGCACACTCCAACACTCAGACATCATTTACAGATAGCCAGGGGCACACTCCAACACTCAGACATCATTTACAGATAGCCAGGGGCACACTCCAACACTCAGACATCATTTACAGATAGCCAGGGGCACACTCCAACACTCAGACATCATTTACAGATAGCCAGGGGCACACTCCAACACTCAGACATCATTTACAGATAGCCAGGGGCACACTCCAACACTCAGACATCATTTACAGATAGCCAGGGGCACACTCCAACACTCAGACATCATTTACAGATAGCCAGGGGCACACTCCAACACTCAGACATCATTTACAGATAGCCAGGGGCACACTCCAACACTCAGACATAATTGACAAACAAAGCATTTGTGTCCGCCAGATCAGAGACAATAGGGAAGTGTGTGAATTGGACCATTTTTCTGTCAAAATGTGACGAGTACTTTTGGGTGTCAAGGAAAATGTATGGAGTAAAAAGTACATTATTTTATTTAGCAATGTAGTGAAGTAAAAGTTGTCAAAAATATAAATTGTAAAGTACAGATACCCCAAATAACTTCTTAAGTAGTACTTTAAATTATTTTTACTTAAGTACTTACACCACTGCCTATGCAACAGCAACTTGGCTAAATTCCTGATGATCAATCACACATTATTACTGGACCATTAACTTCAGTATGTCAGAGTAGCCTTTCAGAGTTAGTACGTTTGAGCATTCATGCCCTCTCTCTCTTCCTCCTCTCTCTCCAGAGTTGGAGTTAAAGTATTAATGATTTCCAAACTCTCTCCCCAGACACGTCCCAACTCTCAGGGGTAACCCTGGCCTCCGCTGCCCACTTCTCCAGCCCTGTTACATCCTCTACCCCCCCTGCTCCCTGGGTTGAGGTATGTACGTGCCCCCCGGGGTTTGGGGGTCAGTTCTGTGAGCTCTGTGCCCCAGGCTACACCAGAGAGGTCCCTAACAGAGGACCCCTGTCACCCTGTGTGCCCTGCACCTGCCACCAGCACGGACCCTGCCACCCTGAGACAGGTAGGAGATTTTTAATCTGTGTCTCTCGTGTTTTATTGTTCTCTCATTTTCTCTCTTTCTCTCTTCTCATATCCTCTATCTCCTTCTCCACCTTCACTTTTCTTCCCCACTCTTTTCTACTATTCTCTCTGCACACTGAAAGCAAATGGTTCTATATAGTGACAAATAAGGGTTCTTTGGCTTGTAAAATAAGCAGAACCCTTTTTGGTGCTATATGAAACCTTTTTTCATAATGTTCTAAATGGAACCTGTTTGGTGATGTAAATAACCCTTTCTTAAAGTTCTGTGAAGATACATTAAAAAAAAGGTTCTACATAGCACCAAAAAAGGTTCCGCAATGGTAACAACCCTTTTGAGGGCTATATAGAACCCTTTTTATGATTCTTTATAAAACATTTATGGAGAATGGTTCCATAAAGAAGATTTTACAATCTCAAAGGTTCTTTGTAGAACCACACATTTTTTTATTTATTCTGGAAAAATAGCCATATTGTATTGTTAAAATTACATAGGTTCTATTATTGTGTTTGTAAGTCTGGAATAGGGTTGAATATTTTCTCATTATTTTACAAATGTTCCATCCCAAGAATAAATCACTTTTCTCCTGGGTAACCCGGTATTTCCAGCCAAAAAATGGAAGTGTCATTCAAAAGTTATATAAAGCATATAAATGTCTAGATTTAATTAGAGCTTGGATCAGCCTGATGCTACCTGAGACTGATGAGCCATATATTAAATACATTTTATAAGCCCTACATTTACGATAAGGTTCCATATAGCACCATCCTTGAGCCCAAGCCAAAAGATGCCCGAATGATTGTGCCGTTATCTAATACATATACTGACTGTATGATATAGGCTACTGAACATCACGCACGGCAGAAAAACATAAAAGCCCACAGATGTAGCTAGCTGTATACTCTCTTGGGTAAATAAATTAAACTAGCTCCAGTAGGCTAATCTTTTTCAGTGTGAACTGTATTACTGTACTGTATTGTATGATACTGTATTATATGGACCGGAATTACGCACATTGTTCAAACCATGATAAAGCAGAAGAAAACATTTGATACTGGTGCAGCACATGCAGCCTACAAATATACAAATATAGGCTAGAAAATTTGATTTTAATTTTGAAATATAATAGAGCGTATTTGTATTATTAGTAGGCTGAAGCTTTCATAATATTTCCCCCAGTGTTATTGGCTTACCTCTTCTTTCTCTCTCTATTGTTGCTTCATTCCTTCCTCGCTTTCAACAGTTAAACGAAATTTGTTTTGTTGTCCTTATCATCCTTGATTAATATAGGACTAGAATTAGATGGAGAAGGCTTTCACTTCACTTCACAAAGATTGAATGGTTATGGGTCTGAATAAATAACTGCTATAGCCTACTGCCATTGTGCGTTTGCTGTTCTTTCAAACTCCCCGTGAGTTCTATTGGCTGCTGTATTAAACATTCAGCAAAAAAAAGAGCTTGTGTCCCTCTTCGAATAGTCTATTGGTATAAGAAATGTTAAAATAAAATACTGTCCAGCAAGCTATTATATTATACTTTTTTACTTGTGACAGTGTAACCGATGTGAAATGGCTAGCTAGTTAGCGCACACCGCGCTAACTAGCTAGCCATTTCACATCGGTTACACTGTCACCAGTAAAAAACGTACCATAATGAGATGATAGGTCTACATGCATAGTGAACTGTGCTAAATACTGAGATGGGTCTGTCCCCACCCTGATCGTTGATTCATCATGCAGAGGATGTAGAGAAGCCAGATTTAGACATTGCATATCATTTAACAGTTCCATTTCACACGATGCTGTTCATATATATACTGTAATTTAACGGTTTCTCGCAGTTATTTATCCCAAGAAAAAGGAGTGGTTTTGGGCGGTAAATCCCGGTAAATCTTGGTAACCGGGTTCCCGTCATTCAACCCTAGTCTGGAATGGTTGGGGGTGCCTGAAGAGAGAATTGAAAACTACTGAATCAGTCAACCGGTCTCAATTTATGCAAGACCATATGTGAGTTTTTCACAACACACTGTTTCTGAGCATATATAACATGTAATAGTGTAATATAACATATGAGAAACTGGGTGGCACAAGAAAAGCTATGTGGAAACCAGACCCAAAATATTTAAATGAGCTTCCACCCATACATTTGAATTATCTCTAAAAGAGCACAGTACCCTTTTATGAACTATAAAGAACAATTGAAGAGCTCAAAGGGTTCAAACGGCTCCACTACCTAAAGAACCCCTAAGGAACACTCATTTTGTTCGTCACTCTCTCTCTCTCTCTCTCTCTCTCTCTCTCTCTCTCTCTCTCTCTCTCCAACTCATATCTTTCTATCACCCTTTTAGATTACTCTACATACAAGAAAGCATTTTAAATAGTACCAGATAGGGGTTATTTCCTTGTAGCCACAAGAAAACCTTTAATTGGTGCTATATATCCTCTACAGGATTGGTGTGTCCCCTGCAGGACGGTTGAGCTAACGTAGGCTAATGTGATTAGCATGAGGTTGTAGGTAACAAACAAAAAAATCCAAGGACATAGACATATCTGATGTTGGCAGAAAGCTTCAATTCTTGTTAATATAACTGCACTGTCCAATCTACAGTAGCTATTACAGTGAAATAATACCATGCTATTGTTTGAGGAGAATACACAATTACGAACTTGAAAATGTAGTCATAAACCAATTAGGCACATTTGGGCAGTCTTGATAGAGCATTTTGAATATATGTGCAATGGTCAATTGGATCAGTCTAAAACTTTGCACATACACTGCTGCCATCTAGTGGCCAAAATCTAAATTGTGCCTTGGCTGGAATAATGCATTGTGGCCTTTCTCTTGCATTTCAAAGAGGATGGTACAAAAAAACAAACATTTTTCTTTGTATTATCTTTTACCAGATCTATTGTGTTATATTCTTCTACATTAATTTCACATTTCCACGAACTTCGAAGTGTTCCCTTTCAAATGGTATCAAGAGTATGCATATCCTTGCTTCAGGTCCTGAGCTACAGGTAGTTAGATTTGGGTATGTCATTTTAGGCAAAAATTGAAAAAAAGGGTTGAATCCTTAAGAGGACAACCCTTTCTTGAAGGTTCAATAAATAACCATGGAACCTGTATGGTGCTATAAAGAACCTTTTCCTCAGGTTCTATAAATACCTATTAATTAAAAACATGTTCTACAGTGCCTTCAATACCCAATAACGTCAAAGTGGAAAGTTTTTTTTTTTTTTATTAATAAAAAATTAAAAGCTGAAATGTCTTGAGTCAATAAGTATTAAACCCCTTTCTTATGATACGCCTAATGTTCAGGAGTAAAAATGTGCTTAACAAGTCATATTAGTTGCATGGACTCACTCTGTGTGCAATATTAGTGTTTAACATGATTTTTTGAATGATCACCTCATCTCTGTACCCCACACATACAATTATCTGTAAGGTCTCTCAGTCGAGAAGTGGAATTCAAACACAGATTCAACTACAAAGACGAGGAAGGTTTTCTAATGCCTCTCAAAGAATGACACCTAGCATTTCGCTTCATCCGCAATAACATCTGCTGAATATGTGTATGTGACCAATAACATTTTATTTTATTTGACCTAATGGTAGATATATAAAAAATAATAATCTGACATTGAATATCCCTTTGAGCATGGTGGAGTTATTAATTACACATTAGGAGATGTATCAATACACCCAGTTACTACAAAGATACAGGCGTACTTCCTAACTCAATTGCCACTCAGGAATTTCACCATGAGGTCAATGGTGACTTTACAATAGTTAGAGTTTAATGGCTGTGAAAGGGCAAAAACTAAGGATGGATCAACAACATTGTAGTTACTCCACAATACTAACATAACTGACAGAGTGAAAGAAGCATGTAGAGAATTCAATATTCCAAAACATGCATCCTGTTTCCCACAAGGCACTAAAGTAATGCTGCAAAGAAAATTGACAAAGCAATTAGCTTTTTGTCCTGGCTCCATCATGTTATGGGTATGCTTGTAATCATTAAGGACTGGGGAGTTTTTCAGGATAAAAAATACACTAAATGGAGCTAAGCACAGGCAAGATCCTAGAGGAAAACTAGGTTCAACCTGCTTTTCACCAGACACTGGGGAGATGAATTCACCTTTCAGCAGGACAATAACCTAAAACACAAGGCCAAATCTACACTGGAATTGTTTACCAAGAAGACAGTTAATATCATTAAGAGAATATTATGTTACCATTGATGTATAAAAATGAGCGATACGGTGATGTCACCTTGTTCCCTTAATAATGAATCCAAGTGTTTCATATGTTATCAGGAAGGGGACAAGTAACTTTATGATCAAACTTTATAAATGTAGAAGCAACAGTCATTTTTCATACTTTGGTCTTCATACTTTGATCTGGTTTCCTTTAAATATTATCCAATTTCATAAAAAACACGATTTTATCTGTTCACTCCTTAGGCATTATTGTTGTGTTAATTGGGCAGGTTGAATCAAGTAAGCTACCTCTGGAACAGCTAGACGTCCCTGGGGAGAGAATTGAGAACCACTGACTTTAGTCAAGCATTTATCATACATGAGTCTTTCACAAAACTCCGTCACTGATCGTATTCATAGAATATGTACTAGCATAACATAACACATTATATAAAATCTATTATAAACTGGGTGGTTTGAGCTTTGAATGCTGATTGGCTTGAAAGCCATGGTATATCAGTCCACACCACATGTAAGACAAAACATGTAGTTTTACAGCTCTAAATACATTAGTAATCACTTCATAAAAGCAATAAGGCACCTCTGGGCTTTATAACATTAGGCCATTAAACCAAAGTTAAGTACTGCGTCCAGACACTCCATGATGTGTTGTGCACAAGAACAGCCCTTAACGGTGATATATATATATATATATATTCAACAAGGCACACCACTTCCTGCTTAATTGCAGAAATGACACCATCACTCACGGTTGCACAAAAAGAGCTGTGTCTTAACCACGCCCCAAAAATATTATAATTTCCCACCTCCCCTACATTTTACAGGTGTTTTAATTGGTTTGGTACTATTTTCAGGAGTATGTGGTAAAATTTCACAACTCTTAGTACAAAACTCAAAACAGATCATCAAAAAGGCTGTTTTTTCTCAACTTTAAACACATTTCCAATTGACTAAGTACAATAGAAAAAAATCTAACTTTTTCACCAAACCTAATCAGTGTTTCATCTAGAAATACACTGGTTCCTCAATTTAAAGTTTTGAGATTATGCCGCAATCATTTGTGACTGACCGGCTCAAAACGGTTTTATGTAGTAAAACTGGAAATTGTTATTTTTACATTGGATAAAAGTAAAGACTCAAAGCTACAAAATGGTTTATCATACACTGCATTTTTGAGGAACAATGGGAAAAGGGCCAATGAATGTTGAATGTTGTGGTACCTACTTGAGAGCTTTCCTCTGTCTACACACCCATTCAGCATTGTTCACACCCTCTTAAACCATCCCCACGCATCTCTTTAAGGATTCACATGTGAGGTCATGTGCTAAACAGTGAGTAGTGTAGTAAAGAATAAGACTAAGCGTGGTAGTAGCCTACAATGAGGAAAAATTCCAGGGAAACAGAAAGTGTCCAGATAAAACAATTTTATAAATATTAGATGACACTTACCCAGACACACTTGTCTAAATTGATTGGATCATGTGAAATAAATGCTATAAACCCCAGCCACATTCAGTGGTGGAAAAAGTACTAAATTGTCATATTTGAGTAAAAGTATAAATCATTTCGAATTCCTTATATTAAACCAGATGGCACAATTTTTTTAATTTGTAAAAAAAATAAATTGATTGACAGATAGTCAGGGTCAACACTCACATAATTTACAAACAAAGCCTTTGTGTTTAGTGAGTCTGGCAGATCTGATGCAGTAGGGATCAATGTACAGATACCACCAAAAAACTACTTAAGGAGTACTTTAAAGTATTTTTACTGAAACACCACTGCCCATTTGCCTTCACGCCAGTACATTAGGATACTTAATATACTGTTACACACGCACTTGTCACATAGTATTCCATACAGTTGAAGTCGGAAGATTCATACACCTTAACCAAATACTTTTAACCTCCGTTTTTCACAATTCCTGACATATAATCCCAGTAAAAATTCCCTGTCTTAGGTCAGTTAGGATCACCACTTTATTTTAAGAATGTGAAATGTCAGAATAATAGAAGAGAGAATTATATATTTCAGCTTTTATTTATTGCATCACATTCCCAGTGGGTCAGAAGTTTACATACACCTAATTAGTAATTGGTAGCATTGCCTTTAAATTGTTTAACTTGGGTAAAACGTTTTGGGTAGACTTCCTCAAGCTTCCCAAAATAAGTTGGGTGAATTTTGGCCCATTCCTCCTGACAAAGCTGGTGTAACTGAGTCAGGTTTGTAGGCCTCCTTGCTCGCACACACTTTTTCAGTAAGTAAGTCTCAAGTCTTAGCACTCAAGTCCCAAGTCAAGACAGGCAAGTCCGAGTCAAATCTTAAGTCAAGAACATCAAGTCAAGTCTCAAGTCTTTAACTTTGAGTTTCGAGTCCTAAACAAGTCATAATGTGCTCTTTTTTTCACTTTTATTTAACCAGGTAGGCTAGTTGAGAACAGGTTCTCATTTACAAACTGCGACCTGGCCAAGATAAAGCAAAGCCGTTTGACACATACAACAACACAGAGTTACAGATGGAATAAACAAACATACAGTCAATAATACAGTGGAAAAGTTCAATATACCGTGTGTGCAAATGAGGTAAGGTAAGGCAATAAATAGGCCATGGTGGCGAAGTAATTACAATATACCAATAAAACACTGAAGTGATAGATGTGCAGGAGATGAATGTGCTACGCATGCTCTTCACCAAATGTAATGCCATTTCATATTTTTAACAAGAGTAATAGTTAGTATATTACATTTATGCAAATCATGAATGACTCCCTGGCTATTTTAATGTAATGTTCAAATTTGAGTTTGTGTGTTGTAGTGTATCATAACAACCTCAACTACAACAAATACATGCTCTATTGATCTCCTCCTGACAAGGAAAGGGTTGCGTATAGCTCAGGTTAATGTATGTAGCCTTCCTGACAAAATACATTACGTTTTCTCACTTGGTCAACATAAATCATTTTCATATTTTGGCTTTGACCGAAACACATTTAGATACATCTGTAAATGATGGGCAAATTAACATTCATGGATATAGTCTACTGAGAAGGGATAGGAATAGGAATGGTGGGGCTGTAGCACTGTATATTCAGAATCATATACATTTTAAGAGGAGGGATAACCTTAATGTATGTCAAGTAGAAGCACTATGGGCTCAAGTACATCTGCCTCACCAGGTGGGATGTGGTGGGGTGTGTGTATAGACCTCCTAGCTCTAAAGTGTCCTATTTGGATGACTTATGTACTGGGTTTGACCAGGCCACAGATAGCAACAGAGATGTATTTATCTTGGGTGATTTTAATATAAATTGGAAGGATCACAATAATTTGAATAGAACAAAATTGATGAGATATGCTAAGAACTGTGGTTTGAAACAAATGGTTAATGATTCTACTAGATCATCATTCAATTAGTTGGGTCATCGTTCAGATACATGCATTGATCTGATTTTCTGTAATATACCATTGCAATGCTTAAAAAGACAGATCAATGCCAGTGGGCTGGACAGACCATAATATTGTGACCATAACCATGAACACCAAGGTCCAAAGAACCCCCTAGGGTTGTGGTCAAGATACATTTTTAAACATTTAATCATGAGCTATTTTTAAATGAATTGGCTGCTGTACCCTGGGAGCTGATTCATCTAGAGGATGATTTAAATCATGCTACAGAATGTTTTATTGATTTGCTCACTGAGGTAATGGACCATCATGCCCCTATAAGAAAGAGTACAGTTGCTGCTCATCCATCTCCATGGATTGATGATGAACTGGGTGAGGCTTTTTCTCAAAGAAATATGGCAAAAGTCTTAGCAGCCAAGTCAAAATTATAAATTGATGAACAGAATTATAGAACATTATGTAATTATGCAGTTAAATTGAATCAAAAGATAAAAAAAATATTTTACAACAATGCTTTTATTGATTGTGAAAATGATTCTAAAAAGGTATGGAACACAGTTAAGTGCTTACTTGGTACATCTATCTCATCATGCCCATCTAGTGTGGAGGTTGACGGGAGAATAATAACAAAACCAGTTGGTATTGCCAATCATTTTGCAGATGTTTTACATAGAAAATCAATTTTCTGAGCAACAATGTAAACATACATTCTTCCAAAAAAAAGCTATTTTCCAATGGATTGATGATCATATTATGAGCAACAAGATCTGCTCTTTTAGTCCCCAAATGGTGTCAGTGGAGGAGATGTTAAACCTATTGAAGTCATTACCTGATGATAAATCTACAGTTTATGGTCTTATGGACAATTTTTTGCTTCGCTGTGCTGCTCCCCAGATTGCAGTACCACTGAGATACATATTTAATTGGTCACTGGAAAAGGGGATGTTTGCAAATGTATGGAAGCATGCGAAATTGTGTTCCGAAAGACAGCAAAGAACCCATTACTCCTGCCAATAGTCAACCAATTAGTCTACTCCCTACAATCAGTAAGATATTGGAGGCTATTGTGAGTAGACAAATATGGGAGTACATGGAAAATAATGATTTGATTACAGCCAATGAGCAAAAAAACATTCCACTACCACTGCATTTGTTGACATGACTGACCAGTGGCTAAATTTTCAGATTTCAGTGCAGCATTTGATTTAGTGGATCACTAAATAATTTTGCCAAAGTTAATACATTATGGTTTTAAGGATTGAATTGGGTACAGTCATATCTAACTGACAGGAAACAGTCCACCTAAATCAATGGTTAATTTTCTACCCCTGATGTGTTAAACTGTGGAATACTGCAGGGCAGCTGCCTTGGGTCACTTCTTTATTTAATATATACCAATAACCCTCCCTATGCCTTAGCTGAAACTCAAGCTACTATATGTGCAGATGATTCTACAATTTATGCAGCAAGACAATCGGTTCAACAGGTACAGCAAGCTTTACAAGGACATTTGGAGAATATCAGGAAGTGGGTTTGCCAGAACAAACTTGTTTTAAACACCAAGAAAACCAAAGTTATGTTGGTCTGTTCCACTAGGAAAAGGCCAAAACAGCATGGGATACAATTAGGTATGTAAGGAGTACAAATTGAGGAGTGGCAGAAACCAAACTATTGGGAGTGCAGCTAGAGAACTGCTTATCATGGTTGTCTCAAATAACTAATCTATGTAAAATAATATATATATAATATATATATATGTATGTATATATATATATATATATATATATATATATATATATATATATATATATATATATATATATATATATATATATTAAAACAGCAGGCATAATCAGAAGGATAGCTAAATATTTACCAGGAAAAATTCTTAAGCAAATAACACAAGCATTAATTGAGAGTCAAGTGAACTACTGTTCTGTGGTCTGGGGAAATGCATCATCAAGTGAAGTTAGGAGGCTGCAGATTGCACAGAACAAAGCAGCAAGGATTGTTTTAAGGTGGAGATATGGTTCTTCTGTTGCAGTCATATGCAATGTTCTTGGTTGGTCATCAATTGACAAGATAAATGAAAAAAACATGCCAAGTTCTATTCACAACGGTATTCAGTTGGTAAGAGACAGACATTCCGTAAATACTAGGAATAGATTGTCCACCATCTATGCGTTATCCAGACAGAAAAGAGAAACAGGCAAAATAACATTTCGATTTAGAGCAATAAAGAAATTGAATAAATTAACTGAGAAACCCAGAAACCTTTCAATATATAAATGTAAAAAATATTTTAAAACCATTTAAATATAATACATAGAAATGTTGTGGGACTATAGTAGATGAAGAATCAATATTTTTTAGATTGAGTATTTATCGGGTCATTAAGTTATTATATTATGTATGTTTGTAATAGTGTGTTACATGTGAAAATGTGTTTGTATTATACATTGTATTTTAATGTTTAAGGACTCTTGGAAGATTAGTCCAAATGGGGACTAAAAGAGATCCAAATCAAATCAAATGTCGAACAAAGTTGGAAATTGTTGCGCCTCCGTCTGTAATTTTCTTCCCACATGTTTTGAAGTTGCAATCTGTTTTTTGTTGATAAAGCGTTGTCTTCATATCCAAATATAATACTTTTGGGTATCATCTTTCCAAGGGCTCCATCTGAATTCACCCGCCAACGTTCCTCTGCACTGCCACGAACAACTTTTTCTCAGCTGGCACAATTTTATTGGCTGCTGTCTGATTCAAACTGTAATCTGTTAAATGAAGAGTTGATGCGATGCACACATTTTTTAATAGCATCATTTTTTAAATTAAAAGTCAAAGTTGAGTCCAAGTCATCATATTTGTGACTTGAGTCTTACTCGAGTCCAAGTCATGTGACTCAAGTCCACACCTCTGGTATGTACAGTACAAGAACGATATCAATAACTATATCAGTGATAGACGAGGCAGTTATATGCATACAATCAGGGGTAAAGTGGCTAAGCAGCAGGATAAAAAAAAATGTAGCAGCAACATATGAGATGTGTTAGGAGAGAGGCTATTACTGTCCTGCCCTGGACTTTGGTGCAGGGCATGTGACGTCCATAACCTCTTCCTCGCTAAACTCCCCGATCTTCTCAAAAAGATACGTTGATACGTTGTCTAGCTGTGTACAGTCCAGGTGGTGCTTGTACAGGCAGACAATCTATGGGTGGAAGGATGACAGCATTGCGCAGCAGATGAATAAGAACAACAGCAAGAAATCTGAAGACATTACAACCATGCACAACATCAATTCACCTCATACAATACAACAACAATTATTTTCACCTGAAGGGCTGCGACTGCTTTATCTGTGGCAGTGGCCTGAAGAACGGAGTCAGGTGTTGTTGCCAGCCTTAGCTTTCCACCAGCACCGTACCATCTTCCAGTCCAACCAGCTGTGAGATGTTGACCCTGTCACAGTGCTGTCCTTCACAACACTAGTAATCTCAGACAAGGTGTTCACTCTCGTCTTTCTGCAGGGCTGCTTGATAAGGCCGAAGCACCAGTCAAGGGCAAACTTGGTGTGGCCTGTGATCAGAACATGAAGGTCCAGGCCTTGGTGGAGCTTGTGCATGTAGTTGATGACTGCACTGCTGCCTTTGCTTGCTCGGGCCAGCTCTTTTGTTGATGGGAGGCATTAGACCATTCTCCTTGTTTGACTGGTGGAGGAAAGTCAGGCATGTTCTACTGATGCTGAAAGACAAATTCCAGATACAAGTATTTTAGCATTATTATACAATAGATGCGAAATGTCATTCTGAGATAATATCACAATACACAGTTCGTACAGGTAGCTAACAGCAAGATTTTACTAGCAATACAAACTGATTGTCATAACTAGCTAAAGTTAACCAAATAGGTTCAATGTTAGCTAGTTAGCTAGCTAACATTAGGCTATAACTAGCGTTGTGAAATGGCATTCTGAGAAAACATCACTAACGTTACACACACTTCATACATTAAGTTAATGTTACCTAGCAAGCCAGCCATCTAACCTCAGCTAACGTTAGCTAGCTAATGGCAAACTTTAACTTGGGGTCTTTTGTTTAGACATGTAACGTTAACTAGCTACACATTTTTACTATTATCCCAATGCATAGAGTGATGTTACTAATAATACAAACTGATTGTCATATCTAGCTAAAGTTAACCAAGTACGTTCAATGTTAGCTAGCAAGCCAGCCATCGAACTCCAGCTGGCTAGCTAACAGCAAGCTTTAACTTGTAATGAAAATAACTTTCTGTAAAATTAGAAATGTATAATTTCTGAAACTGTAGCTAGATTCTTACTCGTATACAAGGATGAAAGCTTCACGGCAGACTGCAAACCCTTTTATTAAATAAGACGTCCTGTGTCATTTCCGTTTAGTTTACACAGCCTGTTTGGCCCGTTGACTTCCATTGATTTCAAAACTAGGTCAACCTCTTCTGTGACAACAACACTGTTGATCATCCTCCAGAAAGTAGTCCATCACAACTTTTTCCCGTTGACCTTTGTCGATAGCACCTGATAAATTCAGGGCAGCGATGTTATTGAGAGCAGTAGCAACATATTCGCAGTTCTCCGTGGCTGACTTTATATCTTTAGAAACAACTGCAGTAGAAAGGATTATCTGCGCATAACGAGCAGCTACTTTTATAGACAAAAGATGCTACACTGCAGGACCGATCTGAAAGTCATCTCTCGGCATGTCCAGCCAACTCAGTATCTCAGCCAATCATGGTTAGCGGAAGGTTCCTGGCTTTTTCTTTGGCTAATCCAACTAGGCTCATAATTTAGCAACTTTATTTGTATTTACAGATGGCATACAAGTTTGTTATTACGGCACATGAAAGTTCAACAACAACAAAAATATGATATATGATGCAAAAAACATTTTTTATGTTCAAACGTTCAACCTGTGAAGTCGGTCAGATTTGTGGTAGATGGTGACAGATTGTGGTAAATTGCGTCATTCTGTCATTGCACCACACTATCACAAGGGGTAGTTAGAATGCTGATCTATTGGTACTCTGAACTGTGGCAAAAATTGACTATCTTTTCATAAATTAATGGAGGTGTGAATGTTTCAGTCCAAGAGTCTCTCTTCTCTGGTACTAGAGTCCTGCATTAGGCAACAAAAAAAATAGCCGGCAGGTGGTCCCGGAATAGAGAGAGAACTTGGGTAAATACTGTGGCCCAATTACACTTGACATGTGGACTGACGATTTTCGAAAAATAGGCATGGTAGGCTTTTGGTTTCTCTCCCTCTAAAAACAGACAGAAATAATAACTGGCTTTATTTACCACAGTGTGAAAGAGTGATAGCCCCTGTATATAAAGTGAGTTTCTGAAACACGGAGTCCTTCTTTGCTGAAGTCAAGAAGAAACTGAATGAAAGAGAGTCCAGCAAGGATAGGGAGGGGAGAAAGGTTGCCCATATTTTCAAGATCTGAGCTACTTCATTTATTTACGAAATGTACTAGTTTATTTAGGCAATTTAATACATTAGTTTAGGCTTGGCCTATTTAGTAGGCTATTTCACAGTATAAAGATATATTTGTCAGCATAAAGCTGAGTGACTCACTCATTCGTGGCTTTGAATCAAAATAAATAAGTCTGATAGTCAAAACATTTCTTTACTAAAGACTAAGTTAAATCTGCTCATGTTGTGTGTGTTCAAATATTTCTAACATTGTGGTTACAATGAAAATGGAAACGAAATAAATCAAATAAATCCTATTTATAATGAATAATTAGATGCGCGTTGCAAGCTTGTCATTTTTACTTATTTCATTTTTTTGTACGATTTTATTTGATCTTTTTAGATAACAAACAACAACTACATCACATCTGCCCATAACCACCTGTTCACACCCCCATCTCTAGTGCCCGCATCACTCTCCGCCAAACTGCACCATTTTGTTTATCTCCGTCGCCCACATGCACTTTCAACATTTGGATAATAAAGCATTTAAAAGCTGACATTCGTTGATTTTCAGTTTTCGTGTGTACATTTTTTTCAAGATGATTGACAAGAAAAGTATCGTCCAACCCATCTCACTGCACCCTTATATGCCATGTGTCAGGTGCGTGAATGAGGACCCAAAAGCGAATTAACAAAACTGAGTTTCTTTAATGACGAAACACACGTAGGCTCAGATGGACAGGCAGATTCCGACAGGACAGGACAAGGTTAGATGAACAGGCAGATTCCGACAGGACAGGACAAGGTTGCAGCAAACACGACGATAGTCTGGTTCAGGCATGAGAAACACAAACGAGAATCCGACAAAGACAGGAGCAGGAACAGAGAGAGATATAGAGACCTAATCAGAGGGAAAAAGGGAACAGGTGGGAAAAGGGGTGAACGAGGTAGTTAGAGAAGACAAGGGACAGCTGGGGGAAAGAGGGGAAGAAAAGGTAACCTAATACGACCAGCAGAGGGAGACAGGGTGAAGAGAAAGAACAGGAACAAGACACAATATGACAATACATGACAGTACCCCCCCACTCACCGAGCGCCTCCTGGCGCACTCGAGGAGGAAACCTGGAGGCAACGGAGGAAATCATCGATCAGCGAACGGTCCAGCACGTCCCGAGAGGGAACCCAACTCCTTTCCTCAGGACCGTACCCCTCCCAATCCACTAGGTACTGATGACCACGGCCCCGAGGACGCATGTCCAAAATCTTACGGACCCTGTAGATAGGTGCGCCCTCGACAAGGATGGGGGGGGAAGACGAGCGGGGGCGCGAAGAACGGGCTTAACACAGGAGACATGGAAGACCGGGTGGACGCGACGAAGATATCGCGGAAGAAGAAGTCGCACTGCGACAGGATTAATGATCTGAGAAATACGGAACGGACCAATGAACCGCGGGGTCAACTTGCGAGAAGCTGTCTTAAGGGGAAGGTTCTGAGTGGAGAGCCAAACTCTCTGACCGCGACAATATCTAGGACTCTTAGTTCTACGCTTATTAGCAGCTCTCACAGTCTGCGCCCTATAACGGCAAAGTGCAGACCTGACCCTCTTCCAGGTGCGCTCGCAACGTTGGACAAAAGCCTGAGCGGAGGGGACGCTGGACTCGGCGAACTGAGATGAGAACAGCGGAGGCTGGTACCCGAGGCTACTCTGAAAAGGAGATAGCCCGGTCGCAGACGAAGGAAGCGAGTTGTGGGCGTATTCTGCCCAGGGGAGCTGTTCTGACCAAGACGCAGGGTTACGAAAAGAAAGACTGCGTAAGATGCAACCAATAGTCTGATTGGCCCGTTCTGCTTGACCGTTAGACTGGGGGTGAAAGCCGGAAGAGAGACTGACGGAAGCCCCAATCAAACGGCAAAACTCCCTCCAAAATTGAGACGTGAATTGCGGACCTCTGTCTGAAACGACGTCTGACGGAAGGCCATGAATTCTGAAAACATTCTCGATGATGATTTGTGCCGTCTCTTTAGCAGAAGGAAGCTTAGCAAGGGGAATAAAATGAGCCGCCTTAGAGAACCTATCGACAACCGTAAGAATAACAGTCTTCCCCGCTGACGAAGGCAGTCCGGTGATAAAATCTAAGGCGATGTGAGACCACGGTCGAGAGGGAATGGGAAGCGGCCTGAGACGGCCGGCAGGAGGGGAGTTACCGGACTTAGTCTGCGCGCAGACCGAACAAGCAGCCACGAAACGACGCGTGTCATGCTCCCGGGTGGGCCACCAAAAACGCTGGCGAATGGAAGCAAGCGTACCCCGAACGCCAGGGTGGCCGGCTAACTTGGCAGAGTGAGCCCACTGAAGAACGGCCAGACGAGTAGGAACGGGAACGAAAAGAAGGTTCCTAGGACAAGCGCGCGGCGACGGAGTGTGAGTGAGTGCTTGCTTTACCTGCCTCTCAATTCCCCAGACAGTCAACCCGACAACACGCCCCTCAGGGAGAATCCCCTCGGGGTCAGTGGAGGCTACTGAAGAACTGAAGAGACGAGATAAAGCATCAGGCTTGGTGTTCTTAGAGCCCGGACGATAAGAAATCACGAACTCGAAACGAGCGAAAAACAGCGCCCAACGAGCCTGACGCGCATTAAGTCGTTTGGCAGAACGGATGTACTCAAGTTTCCTATGGTCAGTCCAAACGACAAAAGGAACGGTCGCCCCCTCCAACCACTGTCGCCATTCGCCTAGGGCTAAGCGGATGGCGAGCAGTTCGCGGTTTCCCACATCATAGTTACGTTCCGACGGCGACAGGCGATGAGAAAAATACGCGCAAGGGTGGACCTTGTCGTCAGAGAGGGAGCGCTGAGAAAGAATGGCTCCCACGCCCACCTCTGACGCGTCAACCTCGACAACGAACTGTCTAGAGACGTCAGGTGTAACAAGGATAGGTGCGGATGTAAAACGATTCTTGAGGAGATCAAAAGCTCCCTGGGCGGAAACGGACCACTTAAAGCACGTCTTGACAGAAGTAAGGGCTGTGAGAGGAGCTGCCACCTGACCGAAATTACGGATGAAACGACGATAGAAGTTCGCGAAGCCGAGAAAGCGCTGCAGCTCGACGCGTGACTTAGGGACGGGCCAATCAATGACAGCTTGGACCTTAGCGGGATCCATCTTAATGCCTTCAGCGGAAATAACAGAACCGAGAAATGTGACGGAGGAGGCATGAAAAGTGCACTTCTCAGCCTTCACAAAAAGACAATTCTCTAAAAGGCGCTGGAGGACACGTCGAACGTGCTGAACATGAATCTGGAGTGACGGTGAAAAAATCAGGATATCGTCAAGGTAAACGAAAACAAAGATGTTCAGCATGTCTCTCAGGACGTCATTGACTAATGCCTGAAAGACAGCTGGAGCGTTAGCGAGGCCGAAAGGAAGAACCCGGTATTCAAAGTGCCCTAACGGAGTGTTAAATGCCGTCTTCCACTCGTCCCCCTCCCTGATGCGCACGAGATGGTAAGCGTTACGAAGATCCAACTTAGTGAAAAACCTGGCTCCCTGCAGGATCTCGAAGGCTGAAGACATAAGAGGAAGCGGATAACGATTCTTCACTGTTATGTCATTCAGCCCTCGATAATCTATGCAGGGGCGCAGAGACCCGTCCTTCTTCTTGACAAAAAAAAACCCCGCTCCGGCGGGAGAGGAGGAGGGGACTATGGTACCGGCGTCAAGAGCTACAGACAAATAATCTTCGAGAGCCTTACGTTCGGGAGCCGACAGAGAGTATAGTCTACCCCGGGGGGGAGTGGTTCCCGGAAGGAGATCAATACTACAATCATACGACCGGTGTGGAGGAAGAGAGGTGGCCCTGGAACGACTGAACACCGTGCGCAGATCGTGATATTCCTCCGGCACCCCTGTCAAATCACCAGGCTCCTCCTGTGAAGAAGAGACAGAGGAAACAGGAGGGATAGCAGACATTAAACATTTCACATGACAAGAGACGTTCCAGGAGAGGATAGAATTACTAGACCAATTAATAGAAGGATTATGACAAACTAGCCAGGGATGGCCCAAAACAACAGGTGTAAAAGGTGAACGAAAAATTAAAAAATAAATGGTTTCGCTATGATTACCAGAGACAGTGAGGGTTAAAGGTAGCGTCTCACGCTGAATCCTGGGGAGAGGACTACCATCCAAGGCGAACAAGGCCGTGGGCTCCCTTAACTGTCTGAGAGGAATGTCATGTTCCCGAGCCCAGGTCTCGTCCATAAAACAGCCCTCCGCCCCAGAGTCTATCAAGGCACTGCAGGAAGCTGACGAACCGGTCCAGCGTAGATGGACCGACAAGGTAGTGCAGGATCTTGAAGGAGAGACAGGAGTAGTAGCGCTCACCAGTAGCCCTCCGCTTACTGATGAGCTCTGGCTTTTACTGGACATGAAGTGACAAAATGACCAGCGGAACCGCAATAGAGACAGAGGCAGTTGGTGATTCTCCGTTCCCTCTCTTTAGTCGAGATGCGGATACCTCCCAGCTGCATAGGCTCAGCACCCGAGCCGGCAGAGGAAGATGGTAGTGATGCGGAGAGGGGGGCAACGGAGAACGCGAGCTCCTTTCCACGAGCTCGGTGACGAAGATCAACCCGTCGCTCTATGCGAATAGCGAGTTCAATCAAGGAATCCACGCTGGAAGGAACCTCCCGGGAGAGAATCTCATCCTTTACCTCCGCGCGGAGACCCTCCAGAAAACGAGCGAGCAAAGCCGGCTCGTTCCAGTCACTGGAGGCAGCAAGAGTGCGAAACTCAATAGAGTAGTCTGTTATGGATCGATTACCTTGACATAGGGAAGACAGGACCCTGGAAGCCTCCTCCCCAAAAACAGATCGATCAAAAACCCGTATCATCTCCTCCTTAAAGTCCTGATACTGGTTAGTACACTCAGCCCTTGCCTCCCAGATTGCCGTGCCCCACTCACGAGCCCGTCCAGTAAGGAGAGATATGACGTAGGCGATACGAGCAGTGCTCCTGGAGTAAGTGTTGGGCTGGAGAGAAAACACAATATCACACTGGGTGAGGAACGAGCGGCATTCAGTGGGCTCCCCAGAGTAACACGGCGGGTTATTGATTCTGGGCTCCGGAGATTCGAAAGCCCTGGAAGTGGCCGGTGGATCGAGGCGGAGATGGTGAACCTGTTCTGTGAGGTTGGAGACTTGGGCGGCCAGGGTCTCAACGGCATGTCGAGCAGCAGACAATTCCTGCTCGTGTCTGCCTAGCATCGCTCCCTGGATCTCGACGGCTGAGTGGAGAGGATCCGAAGTCGCTGGGTCCATTCTTGGTCGGATTCTTCTGTCAGGTGCGTGAATGAGGACCCAAAAGCGAATTAACAAAACTGAGTTTCTTTAATGACGAAACACACGTAGGCTCAGATGGACAGGCAGATTCCGACAGGACAGGACAAGGTTAGATGAACAGGCAGATTCCGACAGGACAGGACAAGGTTGCAGCAAACACGACGATAGTCTGGTTCAGGCATGAGAAACACAAACGAGAATCCGACAAAGACAGGAGCAGGAACAGAGAGAGATATAGAGACCTAATCAGAGGGAAAAATGGAACAGGTGGGAAAAGGGGTGAACGAGGTAGTTAGAGAAGACAAGGGACAGCTGGGGGAAAGAGGGGAAGAAAAGGTAACCTAATACGACCAGCAGAGGGAGACAGGGTGAAGAGAAAGAACAGGAACAAGACACAACATGACAATACATGACACCATGTCTTGAAATATGCAGACAGATTGAGTAAAAGTTAATTTCCATTGTAATACTTCTGACATATAAATTTCCAACTCCACCCATACTTGTTGGACTTCATATCATTCCCAGAAGGCATGGATTATTATAACCAAATGAAAAATGAACCTGGTAATCTAATTGAATTTACTGCAGGCCTAAGACCTATGGGTTTAACCTTCTGAATGAATGATTATATTGAAGACAGAAGCCGCCTCTTAATGAGTTCCGAGAGCCGATCCATTACCCAACAAAATAATATCAATTTATTTTGCCAAATTTTTTTTCTGACTACAGACAGTAGCTATTATTCCTATTTCTTGCATTAATTCACTTGGCTGCATGTTAATTCAACATTTGACTAAAAATAAATCATGCCATACAGTAAGACCAGGTCTTTTTTTCCACAATGCAAAACGGCACAATGACAACTCAAATCACTTTAAAGAGCCTTATATTAGACAACAAATTTGAAAAAACTAAAATCAATTCAAAAACAGTCCATTCAACACTGGGCTTATTCAAATTGCTGTGCAGGAAAAGGATGTCATCCACCGTGTCTGGTCGCAGGCTCGCAGCTGGCTTCTCTCTGAAAACACGTATCCATCTGAAGGTGACGGTTTAGCCTTTGGAACCACAAAATTACAGTAGGCCTCTTGAAGCGATGGGGTAAATCAACAGAATTCCCAAGTATTCTTTCACAATATCTGGCCTTATGTTATCTGCAGATATGAGCTGCACTGTCCCACTCCGTGGTGGATAACTTCCACCCTTTATTATGTAATGGGCTGTAATGCACAAGTATCCTGTTTTTTGAAAATTGTCAGCCCACATGTCAAGTGTAATTGCGCCATAGTACTTACACAAGTTCTCTCTCAACTCCAGGATCACCCGCCAGCTGTTTGTTTTTTTGGCCTGATGCAGGACTAGTGTGATAGGAGAGAGACTGACTGAAACATTCACACCTCCATTAATTTACACAACGCTAGTCTAAGAGCTCGGCAAGGTGTGAAAATCCCCCAATCTGTGCCACAGTTTAGATTTACAGATAGATGCTGCTGTCAGTCAGAGTTGAGTGTAGCTTAATGGCCAAAAAATGGCAAAGTTGCAATGTATTCAATGCTTAAGTACTCTGAAGTTTTACATTTCTAACTCAATATCACAGACCAGATTTACCCTCACGAAAAATGCATCAACCCCTACAAATATATTAATGTATCATAATCCAAATAATATTTCAAACGAAATTAGCTGATGCGAGAGGAGAGACTGAATGCTAAAGACAATCATATCATACTTAAACTGTGCAAAAGCCAGGAATAGTGAGTCACTGAGCCCTATGCTGTCCCTGCTTCTGTCGCCTATTTGACTGTTTGAGTAATATCCTACTGATTCTGTGATCACCAAGCTTCATGCAACTGCAAAATATTGGTTAAAGTAATTTCACAACTCTGTTTGCTTTTAAACTTTGCTATGCTGTGTCTTTACTTAAAAAAAAAAAAAATTGGAACAGACTCTCTGGTATTAATTATACTTTATTTAGTATTGTTTACATGGTTCCAAACTGCCAGATAAATTATATAGTAATGTAAACACCATCTGTTAGTCATGCAACAGCAATTATTGCGCTTTTGACAATGATTTTACATGAGGCCTAATTCACATGATATGCCTAAAACACTTATATCCACTAGGCTAATAAATAATGAAAATGTTCCTTTAGATGATTTAATTTACCTACAGCTGAGGTCAGAAGTTTGCATACATTTATATTGGAGTCATTAAAACTAGTTTTTCAACCAATCCACAAATTTCTTGTTAACAAACTATAGTTTTGGCAAGTCGGTTAGAACATCTACTTTGTGCATGACATAAGTAATTTTTCCAACAATTGTTTACAGACAGATTATTTCCCTTATAATTCACTGTATCACAATTCCAGTGAGTCAGAAGTTTACATACACTAAGTTGACTGGGCATTTAAACAGCTTGGAAATGTACAGAAAATGATGTCATGGCATTAGAACCTTCTGACAGGCTAATTGACATCATTTGAGTCAATTGGAGGTGTACCTGTGGATGTTTTTCAATGCCTACCTTCAAACTCAGTGCCTCTTTGCTTGACATCATGGGAAAATCAAAAGAAATAAGCCAAGACCTCAGATTTTTTTTTTAGACCTCCGCAAGTCTGGTTCAACCTTGGGAGCAATTTCCAAACGCCTGAAGGTACCACGTTTATCTGTACAAACAAAAGTACGCAAGTATAAACACCATGGGACCACGCAGCCGTCGTACCACTCAGGAAGGAGACTGTCTCCTAGAGATGAACGTACTATGGTACGAAAAGTGCAAATCAATCCCAGAACAACAGCAAAGGACCTTGTGAAGATGCTGGAGGAAACACGTACAAAAGTATCTATATCCACAGTAAAATGAGTCCTATATCGACATAACCTGAAAGGCTGCTCAGCAAGGAAGAAGCTACTGCTACAAAACCAAAACCAACATAAAAAAGACAGTGGTTAAGGGCGCTGTACTGCAGCGCCAGCTGTGCCATCAGAGTCACTGGGTTTGTGCCCAGGCTCTGTCGTAACTGGCCGCGACCGGGAGGTCCGTGGGGCGATGCACAATTGGCCTAGCGTCGTCCGGATTAGGGAGGGCTTGGTCGGTAGGGATGTCCTTGTCTCATCGCGCACCAGCGACTCCTTTGGCGGGCTGGGCGCAGTGCGCGCTAACCAAGGTTGCCAGGTGCACGGTGTTTCCTCTTCCTCTGGGACTTAAAAACTAATTCAGCAAGCTTTGACACACTGACAGTCTGGCTTCCAGGTTGGATGTGCGCTGTGTTCAGAAGCAGTGTGGCTTGGTTGAGACAAGATAGATACTACAACATTTGGATACCATGAAATTGGGGAGAAAAGAAAAAAAGACAGACTATGGTTTGCAACTGTACATGGGGACAAGATTGTACTTTTTGGAGAAATGTCCTCTGGTATGATGAAACAAAAATGATGACCATCGTTATGTTTGGAGGAAAAAAGGGGAGGCTTGCAAGCCAAAGAACACCAGCCCGTGAAACACGGGGGTGGCAGCATCATGTTGTGGGGGTGATTTGCTGCAGGAGGGAATGGTGCACTTCACAAAATAGATGGCATCATGAGGCAGGAAAATGACTGGATATATTGAAGCAACATCTCAAGACCTCAGTCGGGAAGTTAAAGCTTGGTCGCAAATGGGTCTTCCAAATGGACAATGACCCCAAGCATACTTCCAAAGTTGTGATAAAATGTCTTAAGGACAACAAAGTCAAGGTATTGGAGTGGCCATCACAAAGCCCTGACCTCAATCCCATAGAAAATGTGTGGGCAGAACTGAAAAGACGTGCGAGCAAGGAGGCCTACAAACCTGACTCAGTTACACAAGCTCTGTCAGGAGGAATGGGCAAAAATTTACCCAACTTATTGTGGGAAGCTTGTGGAAGGCTACCCAAGTTCAACTCAGTTTTCACAATTCCTGACATTTAATCATGTTAAAAATTCCCTGTTTTAGGTCAGTTAGGATCACCACTTTATTTTAGGAATGCGAAATGTCAGAATAATAGTAGAGAGAATGATTTATTTCAGCTTTTATTTATTTCATCACATTCCCAGTGGGTCAGAAGTTTACATACACTCAAATAGTATTTAGTAGCATTGCCTTTAAATTGTTTTAAAGTATTTGGCTAAGGTAAACTTCTGACTTCATCATGTTATTTCAAGTTATCCCTTTGGAGCACATGCAAAAGCGATTTGGAGTTGTTGAATGGGAGTGATTGATGTACGACAATTGAATTTGAACGAACTGAATGATGAGGATAAAGAAGAAGAGACTGATTGAATGTAGAACAATAGTTTAAGAATTGCTCTTCCTCTGTCAGAAGAAGAAGACGTAACTGGACAGTAGCTTATTACTACACGGTAAGGTTTTTATTCTAAGAGAAATGAAAATGGTCTGTTATATTCCATTATATTCTTAAAATATATGTGCTGACTGATTTAAACGCAAGTGATATCTGCAAAATTAGAAGTTGATGGCAATGCCACGAAGCCTCCACTAATAAGCATATTTCACATATTTTCAATACCTGAGCTATTTAATGTGTTTTAGTTATTACATTTACTTGTGGAATGTTACCAAATAGATAACAACAATAGAAAGAATAATCCGGTGGCATTGGTAGTGAGTCAGGCAGAGAATGGGGTGAAAGTGCAATGTACTGTAAGTATGCAACAACGCTGTGTAAAGTGTAAATGGTTTAGCAGCCTTTCCAATAAATTGCCATACAAAAAAAGCCATCCACCCTTGATGGGCTATCAGCAGGACAATAGACTCTTGCCGAGTTTAGGGACTTTAAATGTATTAATGGATGTTTGTGAGGCATGTCACTTCACCCATCTCTTTGCATAGCCCACCACATGCACTGTTTTCCAAACACATCTGGATGGATCCAAAATGAATTACTATGTGAATAAGTATCTCTGAATGATAGAAGTATTGCAATAAGATAGGCTAATGCAATTGAAGGCAATAAAGTATTGCTTACTGAAACACCCAAAGCCATCCAATTGTTCTGATTGGATTTGAAGCAACATCCTACCTGCTTGTGGTCAACTATTTTAGCACCGTTTCACACTGCTTTGAGACAGGCATGGGGACTGGTCTTGATAAATCAATCAGATTTTTATTTTCACTTAATCACCTTTTGGGCATTGGTTAGCCTACAATTGGTTAGCCTAATTTACAACAAATTATAATCAATCCCATATGGTATGTTCTAACAAAAAAAGCTTTTAATTAAAGTCTCCAATAGAGCCAATATTAAAAAATCAAATCAATTCCTGAATTCAGTCACTGAACTGACATATTGCGGTTTATTCATTGTTTAATATTTCAAGGATCCCTTTGTTATTTTGTTTTATAGCTAAAATGCTTTACTGTATTTAAATTAAAGAAAATCACATTTTATTGGTCACATACACATATTTAGTAAATGTTATTGCGGGTGTAGCAAAATGCTTCTGTTCCTAGCTCCAACAGTGCAGTAGTGTCTAACATTTCACAACAATACACACAAATCTTAAAGTGAAAGAATGGAATTAAGAAATATATAAATATTAGGACGAGCAATGTCGGAGTGGCATTGACTAAAATACAGTAGAATACAACAGAGTATATACATTGAAATAAGTAAAGCACTATGTATTCCATTATTAAAGTCACAATGATTCCATGTCTATGTATATAGGGTAGCAGCCTTTAATGTGCAGGATTGAGTAACCGGGTGGTAGCCGGTTAGTGATGGTTGTTTAACAGTCTGATGGCCTTGAGATAGAATCTGTTTTTCAGTCTCTCGGTCCCAGCTTTGATGTACCTGTACTGACCTCGCCGTTGCTCGTGTGGATGATGTCCTTGATTATCTTATTGGCCTTCCTGTGACATCGCGTGTTGTAAGTATCCTAGAGGGCAGGCATTGCGCCCCCGATGATGCGTTGGGAAGACCGCACCACCCTCTGGAGAGACCTGTGGTTGCGGGCGGTGTAGTAGCCGTACCAGGTGATGATACAGCCTTACAGGAGGCCCTCAATTGTGCATCTGTAAAAGCTTGTAGGGGCCAAGCTGAATTTCTTGAGCCTCCTAAGGACAGCATTTCACCTTCTCCACTGCTTCTCCAAGCTTTTCACCTTCTCCAGGGTCCTCACCTCCTAATTGTAGGCTGTCTCGCCATTGTTGGTAAACAGGCCTACTACTGTTGTGTCGTCTGCAAACTTAAACTTAACAAAGGATCCAATTCTGGAAAGTTGTATTTCTGGTCGTAATGCTGGTGAGTTTCAGCCAATCTGATATCCAAAAGTTGTTTTGGATAACACGTTCTGGGCTAATAATGTAAGAAATAACATTGCTTAGGAGCTAGAAGCAGAGCAGCCATGTCTGTCGGCACCATCTTCTTCAAGACAAAGACAAAGAGGTCTCCCGAGTAGCGCAGTGGTCTAAGGCACTGCATTGCAGTGCTGGAGGTGTCACTACAGATCTGGGTTTGATCTCAGGCTATGTCACAACAGGCCGTGATTGGGAGTCCCATAGGACGGCTCACAATTGGCCCAACATCGTCTGTGTTAGGGGGGGTTTGTCCTGGGGGACTTTACTTGACTTATTGTACTTATTGTACTTATTGTACTCTTGCGGCGAGCCGGACCTCTGTGGTCAATTGTTTCTTCTGACACATTGGTGTGGCTGGCTTCCGGGTTAAGCGGGCAGATGATAATTAAAACCTCTTTGGGATAGGGGGCAGTATTTTCACATCCGGATGAAAAGCGTGCCCAAAGTAAACTGCCTGCCACTCAGGCCCAGAGGCTAGGATATGCACATAATCGGTAGATTTTGATAGCAAACACTCTAGAGTTTCCAAAACTGTTAAAATTGTGTCTGTGAGTATAACATAACTTATTTGGAAGGGGAAACCCCGAGGACAAACCATCCAAGAATTTCTTTTTTTTAGGTCACTGTGTTTTCTATTGGTTTTCTATGGGAAACTATGGCTTCCACTAGATAACAACAGTCTTTAGAAATTGGTTGATGTTTTTCCTTTGAGAAATTAAGAAGTACAGCTGTACTTTCTAAATGTCAAGCCAAGTGGACTGTATTGTTTGGTGCGCGCCACCTGGAGCTCGCTCCACTTTGATTTGATCCACTATTGAACACAGTATATTCCGTCTTAAATTTGATCGATTATTTACTTTTTAGGATACCTATAGTTGGATTAGGAAAGTTGTTTGAAATGTTTGGACCAAGGTTACAGGTAACTGATAAGATCATTTGTAGTCATGTTGGGAGAGTTGGAGCCGATGTATTTCAGAATCAAACGTGCCAAACAAATGGACATTTTGGGGATATAAAGAAGGAATTTATCGAACAAAATGACCATTTGTGATGTTTCTGGGACATATTGGAGTGCCAACAGAAGAAGATCTTCAAAGTTAAGGCATGAATTATATCATTATTTCTGACTTTCATAACACCTGCTTGGTTGAAATATGATTTTCATGTGTTTGTATGATGGGGCGCTGTCCTCAGATAATCGCATGGTTTGCTTTCGCCGTAAAGCCTTTTTGGAAATCTGACACGGTGGCTGGATTAACAAGAAGTTAAGCTTTATTTTGGTGTATTGAACTTGTGATTTTATGAAAGTTAAATATTTTGAATAATTTCATTTGAATTTCGTGTTCTGCTACATAAGTTCTGTTATACTCACAGACACGATTCAAACAGTTTTAGAAACTTCAGAGTGTTTTCTATCCAAATCTACTAATAATATGCATATCTTATATTCTTGGCATGAGTAGCAGGAAGTTGAAATTGGGCACGCTATTTATCCAAAAGTGAAAATGCTGCCCCCTATACCTTAAGAAGTTAAGAGTCGCGGTTTAGCGGGCCATGTTTTGGAGGATGCATGACTCGACCTTCGCCTCCCAAGACCGTTGGGGAGTTGCAGCAATGAGACAAGATTGAAATTGTGGAGGTGGTAAAATACTTAAAAATATATGAATAATTAAAATGAAGACATGGATGAGTTGTATGCTGTGTCATGACATGCACAAATTAATGCATGATTGATTGATATACTGTATAATGAAGTAGGCCTTTATGCCAATAATTAAGTTACGCTTAAACAGCTACAGGACTCTGCTATGAACATGCTATGAAATATGTGCCTTGATGAAAACAATGTAAAAAAATGGACATATTTGGTATCATTCACATCCAAAGTATTGTTTACATATAGAGTGCACTCTGTCACAGATGTAATACTTCAAAGTTCATTGAACATACAGTATAGGAATGTTTCTGCCCTATGGTTTTTGACCCCGATATGCAGTTGACCCTAATAAAATCTGTACTTCATCATATAGGTGGTAGTAGTGCAGTGTACGCTACTGTATCATTGATGGATTGCTATAGTCACAACATTATTCCTTAAAATCACAAGTCCTTCAGATGAAAACAAAGGCGTAGCCAGACAGGCTGAGAAACACACCAAATCCCTTCTGATCATGGCATTTCACCTCATCCTTCACATCTAATGTGTATGCCGCATCCCGCTCGCCTTGTAAATAGAGCTTGTCTGATGAATGGGCGAGCAGCAGTTTATTCCGCCAATCAACCACAGACCGACTGTAGAGATTCAGCCTTTCTAGTGATATCTGACCCTCTGCTCTCTCTTTTTCCCCTGTGGTAACAGAGTGGACACCATTTCATAGGCCCACAGCTCCTGAGTGGCGCAGCAGTCTAAGGCACTGCATCTCAGTGCTTGAGGTGTCACTACAGACACCCTGGTTCAAATCCAGGCTGTATCACAACAGGCTGTGATTGGGTCCCATATGGTGGCGCAACACTGGGCCAGCTTCTGTCTGGTTTTGGCCAGTCATTATAATTAAGAATTTGTTCTTAGCAGAGTTAAATGAAGGTTCAATAAAAAATATATATATATATTAATGTAATTTCAATAACTTAGTTTCTCAAAGATGCCCTCTGGTAGTCGAACTAGCATTACTGGCAACAATTGCTATCAGTAAAATACTATGAGGTCATGCAATCCAACATGCCATGCAGCACCCCGCAAGCTGTGTTGCAGTATGACGCAACTTTTAAAGAAAGAACCACTGTACCTTTCATATTAAGTAATTGTTTTTCGCAATGCTCACAAAACTTTTCATATGATTCTCTAATAATTTCTTTAAATTATAACTTAATAAAAATGTGCTTAATGGTTAATCACAAGTATATCTTTGTCGATGAAATGGGCTTCAACCTTGCCAAAACTCGGCTCTGTAGGCAAAACCTCATCGGCCAACCGTGCAAGTGCCTGGACAACGTGGGGGAAACATTTCCATGTGCGCAGCTATCTCTGACGATGGTGTGGTAAGCCATTACTTATTCTACAATCGTATTCTACAATGCTGCACAGCTCATTGTGTTTGACCGGGGCAGAAATTTGACGAATTGACTTGTTGGAAAGGTGGCATCCTATGACGGTGCCACGTTGAAAGTCACTGAGCACTCTCTTCTCTGTATACATCAATGAGGTCGCTCTTGCTGCTGGTGAGTCTCTGATCCACCTCTACGCAGACGACACCATTCTGTATACTTCCGGCCCTTCTTTGGACACTGTGTTAACAACCCTCCAGGCAAGCTTCAATGCCATACAACTCTCCTTCCGTGGCCTCCAATTGCTCTTAAATACAAGTAAAACTAAATGCATGCTCTTCAACCGATCGCTACCTGCACCTACCCGCCTGTTCAACATCACTACTCTGGAAGGCTCTGACTTAGAATACGTGGACAACTACAAATACTTAGGTGTCTGGTTAGACTGTAAACTCTCCTTCCAGACCCATATCAAACATCTCCAATCCAAAGTTAAATCTAGAATTGGCTTCCTATTTCGCAACAAAGCATCCTTCACTCATGCTGCCAAACATACCCTTGTAAAACTGACCATCCTACCAATCCTCGACTTTGGCGATGTCATTTACAAAATAGCCTCCAATACCCTACTCAACAAATTGGATGCAGTCTATCACAGTGCAATCCGTTTTGTCACCAAAGCCCCATATACTACCCACCATTGCGACCTGTACGCTCTCGTTGGCTGGCCCTCGCTTCATACTCGTCGCCAAACCCACTGGCTCCATGTCATCTACAAGACCCTGCTAGGTAAAGTCCCCCCTTATCTCAGCTCGCTGGTCACCATAGCATCTCCCACCTGTAGCACACGCTCCAGCAGGTATATCTCTCTAGTCACCCCCAAAACCAATTCTTTCTTTGGCCGCCTCTCTTTCCAGTTCTCTGCTGCCAATGACTGGAACGAACTACAAAAATCTCTGAAACTGGAAACACTTATCTCCCTCACTAGCTTTAAGCACCAACTGTCAGAGCAGCTCACAGATTACTGCACCTGTACATAGCCCACCTATAATTTAGCCCAAACAACTACCTCTTTCCCAACTGTATTTAATTAATTAATTTATTTTGCTCCTTTGCACCCCATTATTTTTATTTCTACTTTGCACATTCTTCCATTGCAAAACTACCATTCCAGTGTTTTACTTGCTATATTGTATTTACCTTGCCACCATAGCCTTTTTTGCCTTTACCTCCCTTCTCACCTCATTTGCTCACATTGTATATAGACTTGTTTATACTGTATTATTGACTGTATGGTTGTTTTACTCCATGTGTAACTCTGTGTCGTTGTATCTGTCGAACTGCTTTGCTTTATCTTGGCCAGGTCGCAATTGTAAATGAGAACTTGTTCTCAACTTGCCTACCTGGTTAAATAAAGGTAAAATAAAATAAAAATAAAACATTTCAGTAAGGCCATTCTACTGTCAATGTTTGTCTATGGAGATTGCATGGCTATGTGCTCAATTGTATACACCTGTCAGCAACGGGTGTGGCTGAAATAGCCAAATACACTAATTTGAAGGGGTGTCCACATACTTTTGCATATATAGTGTATCTTGCACTGTTTGCTATTGGATTAACTGGTAGTTAAAACGACGACATTGAAAAGATATCATCATGTTGTGTTTTGGTGATTTAAACCTCATTCCATTTCACAATAAACTTAAATGTTGAATCAGTGATTGTGTTTTGAGAGATGTTTACAATCCAAATGAATGCACAATGACAGGTTTTGAATTAAAGACTGGCTGTGTTACAAGTGTGACCAGTTTGGAGTTTTTTACTAAGCGTTGTGAAAATGTACCACATAAAATTTACTTGTGAAAATATTTTACCAAAGCGATAAAAAAAAACTGTAATGGTCACTAAAAGAGCAAAGAACCCTTTTGTGAACTGTAAAGAACGGTTGAAGAGCTCAAAGGGTTCTTTGAGTCATTATGGTTCCACATAGAACGTTCACCCTTTCCAAAGAAGCCTTTTTTAGGGTGTGCAGCCAATGCCAGTTAAATATGTATTTCTGTCCTCATATTTTTCTTCTATCACTCACTGATTACTCTCCAGCGAGAGAGAAGAAGGGTCACCCTTTACTTTTCTCTCTCTCTCCCTCCCTCCATCTGTCTACCTTCATTAACTGACAGAACTTTCCTCCTTATTTCACTCACTCTTTGGCCTTTTATCTCTCTGTTTTTATGCTAACATGAGACAGGGAAAGGGTCACCTTAAATTCTCCCATATCTCTCTTTCTCTCTCCAATTGTCCTAGCCAGAGTTAGTACCCTTCCTGCCCTGTATCTGTTTAACTCCATCTCTACTTCTTTCTCTCCCTCTGTCTCCATCTTAGACAGAGATCCGACCTACTTAGAAGAAGTTGCCAGAGCCCTGAGAGAGAGAGGGAGGCATGCATCTGGAACCTCATTAGCAGCCCCTCAGCTAATTGAGCCTAATTTAGGAGCAGATATCCTGCTTCTCTCCTGCCCCTCTCTCTCTGTCTACCTCTCCCTCTCCGTCTCTGTCCAACTCTACATCTTTCTATGTGTGTATCTACCTCTCCCTATACTTCCATCTCCCTCCCTTTCTTTTTCTTTCTCTTTCGCTCTGGTATCTAAATTTCACCATATCTCATGGTGCTCTAAACATATCTTTATATCTTTATTTATTTATTTCTCTTTCTATGGTTCACCTTGGCCATCTTAGTACAGACAGGAGTTTCACAAAATTATTATATCACAAACATAATTTGCTGTCTTTACAAAATAGCGAGTAGGAGTCAAGGAAAGAAAGAAACAGTGCAAATGTGTGTTTGTGCATGAGAGAGTGAGCGATAGCGAGATTGATTGTATACACAAATCTGTGCATGAGTTAGGGGGAGGAGATTTATTTTATTTATTTATTAACCTTTTTATCTTCAAAGCAAATTGGGTTTCAACTCAGCATGTTGAGTGGAGCATTGTTTAGCATATTTTTAGTGCCTCCGTAGGTTTGTAAGTAGAAGGAACACCTAACAAAGCTTTTATTAATATACATAAGTGTGTTCTCCCTCTCACATATTTGCAAGTCATATTTTGGTATGGAAAGAGAGATAGAGAGACAGAGAGAGAGAGAGAGAGAGAGAGAGAGAGAGAGAGATTATCTTAACAGAGAAAAATGTCCTCCTGTGTGCTACCTACAGTGGGGCAAAAAAATTGCAAATTATGGTGGAAAATAAGTATTTGGTCACCTACAAACAAGCAAGGTTTCTGGCTCTCACAGACCTGTAACTTCGTCTTTAAGAGGCTCCTCTCTCCTCCACTCGTTACCTGTATTAATGGCACCTGTTTGAACTTGTTATCAGTATAAAAGACACCTGTCCACAACCTCAAACAGTCACACTCCAAACTCCACTATGGCCAAGACCAAATAGCTGTCAAAGGACACCAGAAACAAAATTGTAGACCTGCACCAGGCTGGGAAGACTGAATCTGCAATAAGTAAGCAGCTTGGTTTGAAGAAATCAACTGTGGGAGCAATTATTAGGAAATGGAAGACATACAAGACCACTGATAATCTCCCTCGATCTGGGGCTCCACGCAAGATCTCACCCCGTGGGGTCAAATTGATCACAAGAATGGTGAGCAAAAATCCCAGAACCACACGGGGGGACCTAGTGAATGACCTGCAGAGAGCTGGGACCAAAGTAACAAAGCCTACCATCAGTAACACACTACGCCGCCAGGGACTCAAATCCTGCAGTGCCAGGCGTGTTCCCCTGCTTAAGCCAGTACATGTCCAGGCCCGTCTGAAATTTGCTAGAGAGCATTTGGATGATCCAGAAGATGATTGGGAGAATGTCATATGGTCAGATGAAACAAAAATATAACTTTTTGGTAAAAACTCAACTCGTCGTGTTTGGAGGACAAAGAATGCTGAGTTGCATCCAAAGAACACCATACCTACTGTGAAGCATGGGGGTGGAAACATCATGCTTTGGGGCTGTTTTTCTGCAAAGGGACCAGGACGAATGATCCATGTAAATGAAAGAATGAATGGGGCCATGCATCGTGAGATTTTGAGTGAAAACCTCCTTCCATCAGCAAGGGCATTGAAGATGAAACGTGGCTGGGTCTTTCAGCATGACAATGATCCCAAACACACCGCCCGGGCAACGAAGGAGTGGCTTCGTAAGAAGCACTTCAAGGTCCTGGAGTGGCCTAGCCAGTCTCCAGATCTCAACCCCATAGAAAATCCTTGGAGGGAGTTGAAAGTCCGTGTTGCCCAGCAACAGCCCCAAAACATCACTACTCTAGAGGAGATCTGCCTGGAGGAATGGACCAAAATACCAGCAACAGTGTGTGAAAACCTTGTGAAGACTTACAGAAAACGTTTGACCTCTGTCATTGCCAACAAAGGGTATATAATAAAGTATTGAGATAAACTTTTGTTATTGACCAAATACTTATTTTCCACCATAATTTGCAAATAAATTCATGAAAAATTCTACAATGTGATTTTCTGGATTTTTTTTCTCATTTTGTCTGTCATAGTTGAAGTGTACCTATGATGAAATTTACAGGCCTCTCTCATCTTTTTACGTTGGAGAACTTGCACAATTGGTGGCTGACTAAATACTTTTTTGCCCCACTGTATATCCCCCCACTAGAATCCCCATACTTTAATGAAGACAGCTTCTCCATCCTGGAGGGGGAAATCTATCATTTCCAGGTCCAGGGACATGTACTAGTCTGTGGCGACCTAAATGCCAGAACCGGACAATAACCTGACACCCTCAGCACACAGGGGGACAAACACCTGCCTGCAGGTGATAGCATTCCCTCCCACATATGCCCCCCTAGGCACAACTATGACAACATAACCAACAAAAACGGGTCACAACTCCTGCAGCTCTGTCGCAAGCTGGGTATGTACATAGTCAATGGTAGGCTTCGAGGGGACTCCTATGGTAGGTACACCTATAGCTCATCTCTTGGCAGTAGTACTGTAGACTACATTATCACTGACCTCAACCCAGCGTCTCTCAGAGCGTTCACAGTCAGCCCACTGACACCCATATCAGACCACAGGAAAATCACAGTCTACTTGAACAGAGCAATACTCAATCATGAGGCATCAAAGCCAAAGGAACTGAGTAACATTAAGAAATGCTATAGATGGAAGGAATGCAGTTTGAAAACCTACCAAAAACAATTAGGCAACAACAAATTCAATCCCCTTTAGACAATTTTCTGGGTAAAACGTTCCACTGTAATAGTGAAGGTGTAAACTTGGTAGTAGAAAATCTTAACAGTATATTTGACCTCTCAGCTTCCCTATCAAATCTAAAAATCTCAAATAGAAAACCGAAGAAAATGAACAACAATGACAAATGGTTTGATGAAGAATGCAAAAATCTAAGAAAGAAATTGAGAAACCTCTCCAACCAAAAACATAGAGACCTGGAAAACCTGGGTCTACGCCTTCACTATGGTGAATGACTAAAACAATACAGAAATACACTACGGAAAAAGAAGGAACAGCATGTCAGAAATCAGCTCAATGTAATTGAAGAATCCATAGACTCTAACCACTTCTGGGAAAATTGGAAAACACTAAACAAACAACAACACAAAGAATTATCTATCCAAAATGTAGATGTATGGGTAAACCACTTCTCCAATCTTTTTGGCTCTATAACAAAGAATAAAGAGCAAAAACATATACATGATCAAATACAGATCTTAGAATCAACTACTAAAGACTACCAGAACCCACTGGATTCTCCAATTACCTTGAATGAGTTACAGGACAAAATAAAAACCCTCCAACCCAAAAAGGCCTGTGGTGTTGATGGTATCCTCAATGAAATTATCAAATATACAGACAACAAATTCCAATTGGCTATACTAAAACTCTTTAACATCATCCTTAGCTCTGGCATCTTCCCCAATATTTGGAACCAAGGACTGATCACCCCAATCCACAAAAGTGGAGAAAAATTTGACACCAATATGCGTCAACAGTAACCTTGGGAAAATCCTCTGCATTATCATTAACAGCAAACTCGTACATTTCCTCAATGAAAACAATGTACTGAGCAAATGTCAAATTGGCTTTTTACCAAATTACCGTACAACAGACCATGTATTCACCCTGCACACCCTAATTGACAACCAAACAAATCAAAACAAAGGCAAAGTCTTCTCATGCTTTGTTGATTTCAAAAAAGCCTTCGACTCAATTTGGCATGAGGGTCTGCTATACAAATTGATGGAAAGTGGTGTTGGGGGTAAAACATATAACATTATAAAATCCATGTACACAAACAACAAGTGTGCAGTTAAAATTGGCTAAAAACACACACATTTCTTCACACAGGGTCGTAGGGTGAGACAGGGATGCAGCTTAAGCCCCACCCTCTTCAACATATATATCAACAAATTGGCGCGGGCACTAGAAAAGTCTGCAGCACCCGGCCTCACCCTACTAGAATCCGGAGTCAAATGTCTACTGTTTGCTGATGATCTGGTGCTTCTGTCACCAACCAAGAAGGGCCTAAAGCAGCACCTAGATCTTCTGCACAGATTCTGTCAGACCTGGGCCCTGACAGTAAATCTCAGTAAGACCAAAATAATGATGTTCCAAAAAAGGTCCAGTCACCAGGACCACAAATACAAATTCCATCTAGACACTGTTGCCCTAAAGCACACAAAAAACTATACATACCTTGGCCTAAACATCAGCGCCACAGGTAACTACCACAAAGCTGTGAATGATCTGAGAGACAAGGCAAGAAGGGCATTCTATGCCATCAAAAGGAACATAAATTTCAACATACCAATTAGGATTTGGCTAAAAATACTTGAATCAGTCAAAGAGCCAATTACCCTTTATGGTTGTGAGGTCTGGGGTCCGCTCACCAACCAAGACTTCACAAAATTGGACAAACATCAAATTGAGACTCTGCATGCAGAAGTCTGCAAAAATATCCTCCTTGTACAATGTAGAACACCAAATAATGCATGCAGAGCAGAATTAGGCCGATACGCACTAATTCTCAAAATCCAGAAAAGAGCCGTTAAATTCTACAACAACCTAAAATGAAGCGATTCCCAAACCTTCCATAACAAAGTCATCACCTACAGAGAGATGAACCTGGAGAAGAGTCCCCTAAGCAAGCTGGTCCTGGGGCTCTGTTCACAAACACAAACACACCCCACAGAGCCCCAGGACAGCAGCACAATTAGACCCAACCAAATCATGAGAAAACAAAAAGATAATTACTTGACACATTGGAAAGAATTAACAAAAAAAATAGAGCAAACTAGAATGCTATTTGGCCCTAAACAGAGAGTACACAGCGGCAGAATACCTGACCACTGTGACTGACCCAAACTTAAGGAAAGCTTTGACTATGTACAGACTCAGTGAGCATAGCCTTGCTATTGAGAAAGACTGCCGTAGGCAGACATGGCTCTCAAGAGAAGACAGGCTATGTGCACACTGCCCACAAAATGGGGTGAAATTCCATAGTGTGCCATCACAGCAGCAAGATTTGTGACCTGTTGCCTCGAGAAAAGGGCAACCAGTGAAGAACAAACACCATTGTAAATAAAACCCATGTTTATGCTTATTTATTTTATATTGTGTCCTTTAACCATTTGTATATTGTTAAAACACTGTATATATATAATATGACATTTGTAATGTCTTTATTGTTTTGAAACTTCTGTATGTGTAATGTTTACTGTTCATTTTTATTGGTTATTTCACTTTTGTATATTATCTACCTCACTTGCTTTGGCAATGTTAAAAACATGTTGCCCAATCCAATAAAGCCCCTTGAATTGAATTGAATTGAGAGAGAGAGAGAGAGAGAGAGAGAGCGAGAGAGAGAGAGAGAGAGAGAGAGAGAGAGATTATCTTAACAGAGAAAAATGTCCTCCTGTGTGCTACCCATAGAGAGAGAGAGAGAAATGTAAAGGGACACGTAAAGGGACACGTGGATATTAGGCCCAGACGGGGAGAGACGGGAAGAGAAACAGCACTTTAGCTGAATTGCCTCAGTGTAAAGTAACTTCTAGGGATACAAGCACGAAATGTTAGCCATTGAAGTCATAAAGAGGTACAAAATGATACAGTGCCTTGCGAAAGTATTCGGCCCCATTGAACTGTGCGAGCTTTTGCCACATTTCAGGCTTCAAACATAAAGATATAAAACTGTATTTTTTTGTGAAGAATCAACAACAAGTGGGACACAATCATGAAGTGGAACGACATTTATTGGATATTTCAAACTTTTTTAACAAATCAAAAACTGAAAAATTGGGCGTGCAAAATTATTCAGCCCCTTTACTTTCAGTGCAGCAAACTCTCTCCAGAAGTTCAGTGAGGATCTCTGAATGATCCAATGTTGACCTAAATGACTAATGATGACAAATACAATCCACCTGTGTGTAATCAAGTCTCCGTATAAATGCACCTGCACTGTGATAGTCTCAGAGGTCCGTTAAAAGCGCAGAGAGCATCATGAAGAACAAGGAACACACCAGGCAGGTCCGAGATACTGTTGTGAAGAAGTTTAAAGCCGGATTTGGATACAAAAAGATTTCCCAAGCTTTAAACATCCCAAGGAGCACTGTGCAAGCGATAATATTGAAATGGAAGGAGTATCAGACCACTGCAAATCTACCAACACCTGGCCGTCCCTCTAAACTTTCAGCTCATACAAGGAGAAGACTGATCAGAGATGCAGCCAAGAGGCCCATGATCACTCTGGATGAACTGCAGAGATCTACAGCTGAGGTGGGAGACTCTGTCCATAGGACAACAATCAGTTGTATATTGCACAAATCTGGCCTTTATGGAAGAGTGGCAAGAAGAAAGCCATTTCTTAAAGATATCCATAAAAAGTGTTGTTTAAAGTTTGCCACAAGCCACCTGGGAGACACACCAAACATGTGGAAGAAGGTGCTCTGGTCAGATGAAACCAAAATTGAACTTTTTGGCAACAATGCAAAGCGTTATGTTTGGCGTAAAAGCAACACAGCTGAACACACCATCCCCACTGTCAAACATGGTGGTGGCAGCATCATGGTTTGGGCCTGCTTTTCTTCAGCAGGGACAGGGAAGATGGTTAAAATTGATGGGAAGATGGATGGAGCCAAATACAGGACCATTCTGGAAGAAAACCTGATGGAGTCTGCAAAAGACCTGAGACTGGGACGGAGATTTGTCTTCCAACAAGACAATGATCCAAAACATAAAGCAAAATCTACAATGGAATGGTTCAAAAATAAACATATCCAGGTGTTAGAATGGCCAAGTCAAAGTCCAGACCTGAATCCAATCGAGAATCTGTGGAAAGAACTGAAAACTGCTGTTCACAAATGCTCTCCATCCAATCTCACTGAGCTCGAGCTGTTTTGCAAGGAGGAATGGGAAAAAAATTCAGTCTCTCGATGTGCAAAACTGATAGAGACATACCCCAAGCGACTTACAGCTGTAATCGCAGCAAAAGGTGGCGCTACAAAGTATTAACTTAAGGGGGCTGAATAATTTTGTACGCCCAATTTTTCGGTTTTTGATTTGTTAAAAAAGTTAGAAATATCCAATAAATGTCGTTCCACTTCATGATTGTGTCCCACTTGTTGTTGATTCTTCACAAAAAAATACAGTTTTATATCTTTATGTTTGAAGCCTGAAATGTGGCAAAACGTCGCAAAGTTCAAGGGGGGCGAATACTTTCGCAAGGCACTGTAGCCATTCAAGACACAAAGAAGTCCGAAATGTTGGCAATAAATTTCGCACTGGATGACAGTGCATACCAACTTTAGAGTTGTCAAAGACATTTACAAGTAACAAAGTTAAAGCTAGGTAAGATTGCGGGTTCAGGTCAAGGAGAATAATTAAGTTAGGTTGAGGGGTAGACAGTGTTCTTTCTCCTGTGTTGGTCGGGGCCACCGGTTTTGTCATCCCTTAAAAGTCTTAATTGCTCTGTAATTACTTAGGGGTTAAGTGTTAAGTGCAAGTAAATGGAAAGTAATTCTCTTTTTATGCACTTTTCTCTCTTTGCATATTCTTACATTGAATTTAAGCATGAGAATAGCATGCTATTCACCCGCTCTTTTTTTGGTGGGGAAGATCAAAGAAATGAAGGTGTGTCAGAGTTGTGTTGACATACCGTATCCATATTCTTACTTTGACTTAATTCCCTCATTATTCCACCATCTTTATTCGCTAGGAAACCATGAATAAGGTTGAGTGAACCTGTCGGTTCCAAGAGGAAAATTATTTACTTTACGCTAGCTAGCTAAATAATGAACCATAATCCGAACGCATATCGTTACTACCCTGCATGAATCTGCAGGTAGCTAACCAACCAGGTTCAATGTTAGCTAGCTAACACTAAGCTATAACCAGTCAAGCAAATGAGTCTGAAATACAAATAATAATATCATACACATAACGTTAGCTAGCGAGCCAGCCAGCTAACGTTAGTTAGCTAACATTACACTTTAACTTGAAATGAAACCACTTTAAGGTCAAAATCAGAAATGTGTAATATCTGAAAATTTAGCTAGCTAGACTATCTTACCCATATACATCATCAATGGACGGGTCTCCTGTCGGATGCCATTGTTGACCTTAGTTTGAAGATGTAATCGGGAGACAGGTGTTTTCTCCGTCTCCTTAGCTATCATACTCTAATTCCACTGATTTCAAAACTCGATCCTCCAGAAAGTGGAGAGCATACACGTAACATTAGCTAGCGAGCCAGCCAGCTAACGTTAGCTAGCTAACAGAACACTTTAACTTGACATTAGGCTTATGCAGTTTAACTACGCAATACATTTTTTTAAAGCTGAGTTAGAGAGGATTTCCTAGACATACTGACCAGCTCAAATAGACAGAAGCATGCTATATGGCAGACCAACTCAAACTCATCTCTCTGCATCTATCTGCGGCAGGGTAGCCTAGTGGTTAGAGCATTGGACAAGTAACCAGAAGGTTGCAAGTTCAAACCCCAAATCTGTCATTCTGCCCCTGAACAGGCAGTTAACCCACTGTTCTTAGGCTGTCATTGAAAATAAGAATTTGTTCTTAATTGACTTGCCTAGTTAAATAAAAATAAATAAAATGTCCAGCCCACTCATTATCTTAGCCAATTATGGCTTTATGCTGACTTTTCTGTACCTAAACCAACTAGGCTCGTAATTTAACAGATGGCATACAAGTTTGTTATGAAGGCAAATAAAATTTCACATGTTCGAGAAGCCATTTCTGCCAAAAAACGCATTTTGATCACTAATTCCTGTGAAGTAGCGACACGCGGCATGCACCTAGTTTCCTAAAATGGGTCACATATTTAGATGGCTTTTCTTGTAGCCCTTTGTAGCTCAGTTGGTTGAGCATGTACTTGTTATCGACAAGGTGGTAGGTTTGATTTCCATGACCAGCCATATGTAAAATATATGCACGCATGAATGTGAGTCACTTTGGATAAACACATCTGCTAAATGGTTTATGTTATAGATCCCATTCTCTCTATCTATTCTCGTAAGTCTGTCTTCAAAATTTGTGATTAAAAGCTCCACTGAATTTAAAGGGATAGGTTAAGATAAATATATTGAAAACCCTATTGAATGAAAATGCCACGGGAAAATCGTTGGCTAGCAAGAGGGAGTATTTTCAGAGGTTTGATTCAATGTATTCAGTGCGCACAAGGGAATCACGTCTGCAAAGCCCGTTATGCACCTCCATAAGGTAAATGTTGAATATAAAGTATTGAGAAGTGTGTAGGAAAGGCTACATTTCCTAAGTCTGAATCGGGCCCTTAATGACCTGTGTTCATCCAGGGATTAGTTAGCAGAGCAGGGATGGAATTTACACAGTGGCTGCACACACAGGAGGCAGTGGCAAATGGTTCTTCTTAATCATGTTCTGTTAACAACCCTGCAGTCGTGTAGCTTCGATTTGCTGTAGCGCAACGTAACAGATTGGAAATGTTCATATTTGCAGTGGGGCGAGCAATATTTCTGCCAGCAGAGTGCCAAAAAGCAAATTATGCAGTGTTAAATGAACACTGCGCTTAGTGCTGACGCTGTTACACTTTGTCAGTGTTAGGGAATTAATACCTCATATAGTATTTTTAACACTAGAAAGTATATACAGTTGAAGTTTACATACACTTTAGCCAAACACATTTTAACTCAGTTTTTCACAATTCCTGACATTTAATCCCAGTAAAAAAATATATATATTTTTTCAGCTTTTATTTATTTTCATCACATTCACAATGGGTTAGAAGTTTACATACAAATTAGAATTTGGTAGCATTGTCTATAAATTGTTTAACTTGGTTCAAACGTTTCGGGAAGCCTTCCACAAGCTTCCCACAATAAGTTTGGTAAATTTTGGCCCATTCCTCCTGACAGCTGGTGCAACTGAGTCAGGTTTGTAGGGCTCCTTGCTCGCACATGCATTTTCAGTTCTGCACACACACTTTCTATGGGATTGAGGTCAGGGCTTTGTGATGGCCACTCCAATACCTTGACTTTGTTGTCCTTAAGCCATTTTGCCATAACTTTGGAAGTGTTTTTTTTTTATTTCACCTTTATTTAACCAGGAAGGCCAGTTGAGAACAAGTTCTCATTTATAACTGCGACGTCACCAAGATAAAGCAAAGCAGTGCGACAAAAACATCAACACAGAGTTACACATGGGATAAACAAACGTACAGTCAGTAACACAATAGAACATCTGTATACAGTGTGTGCAAATGAAGTAAGGAGGTAAGGCAATAAATAGGCCATAGTGTCGAAGTAATTACAATATATCAATTAACACTGGAGTGATAGATGTGCAGATGAGGATGTGCAAGTATGAATACTGGTGTGCAAAAGAGCAGAAAAAAACAAAAACAAATTTGGGGATGAGGTAGGTAGTTGGTTGGATGGGCTATTTACAGATGGGCTGTGTACAGCTGCAGCGATCGGTAAGCTGCTTTGACATCAGATGCTTGACGTTAGTGAGAGAGATATGTCTCCAACTTCAGTGATTTTTGCAATTAGTTCCAGTCATTGGCAGCAGAGAATTGGAAGGAAAGGCGGTGTTGGCTTTGGGGATGACCAGTGAAATATATGCTTGGGGTCATTGTCCATTTGGAAGACCATTTGCGAACAAGCTTTAACTTACTGACTGATGTCTTGAGACGTTGTTTCAATATATCCACATAATTTTCCCTCCTCATGATGTCATCTATTTTGTGAAGTGCACCAGTCCCTCCTGCAGCAAAGCACCCCCACAACATGATGCTGCCACCCCCGTGCTTCATAGTTGGGAAATGGTGTCTTCGGCTTGCAAGCCTCCCCCTTTTTCCACCAAACATAATGATGATCATTATGGCCAAACAGTTATTTTTTTGTTTAATTTCTCAAAAAAATACAATCTTTGTCCCCATGTTGCAAACCGTAGTCTGGCTTTTTTATTTTGGAGCAGTGGCTTCTTCCTTGCTGAGCAGCCTTTCAGGTTATGTCGATATAGGACTCGTTTTACTGTGGATATAGATACTTTTGTACCTGTTTCCTCCAGCATCTTCACAAGGTTCTTTACTGTTGTTCTGGGATTGATTTGCACTTTTCGCACCAAAGTACCTTCATCTCCAGGATACAGAACGCGTCTCCTTTCTGAGCGGTATGACGGCTGTGTGGTCCCATGGTGTTTATACTTGCGTACTATTGTTTGTACAGATGAAAGTGGTACCTTCAGGCATTTGGAAATTGCTCCCAAGGATGAACCAGACTTGTGGAGGTCAACAATTTTTTTCTGAGGTCTTGGCTGATTTATTTTGATTTTCCCATGATGTCAAGCAAAGAGGGCTCTGAGTTTGAAGGTATGCCTTGAAATACATCCACAGGTACACCGCCAATTGACTCAAATTATGTCAATTAACCTATCAGACGCTTCTAAAGCCAAGACATCATTTTCTGGGATTTTCCAAGCTGTTTAAAGGCACAGTCAATTTAGTGTTTGTAAACTTCTGACCCACTGGAAATGTGATACTGTGAATAAGAAGTGAAATAATCTGTCTGTAAACAATTGTTGGAAAAATGACATGTGTAATGCACAAATTAGATGTCCTTGCCAAAACTATAGTTTGTTAACAAGAAATTTGTGGAGTGGTTGAAAAATGAGTTTTAATGACTCCAACCTAAGTGTATGTAAACTTCTGACCTCAACTGTACATGTTTCATGAAATTGGATGATATTTGGATGAAACCTCATCAAAGTATGATGACCAAAGTATGAAAAATAACTATTGTTTCTACACTGATAAAGTTTGATCATAAAGTTACTGGTCCCCTCCCCCATGTCAAACACTTGGATTGAGAAGGTGGGATTATTAAGGGATGGGGTGACTTCACCCTAACGCTCATTTTAATACACCAATGGTAACATGATATTCTCTTACCTAATTTAAATAAGTACTGCCTTGTAACCAACATCGGAGAAGGTGTGTTTGCAAAGGGGGGTGGTTTTATAGCTAGATAGCTACTCTACAGGTGCCAAAATTTGTCTGTAGGGTGTCGGCAAAAATAATTAAAGGTTTACCCTATTCGTCTATGGCAAATATATATTTCCCTTTTCATCTGTATCTGGTGTTAACAAGTTAATGGCAAGCAAATTCTTCAGCCTGCATGTAGCAAAAGGGAGGGAAGGGGTCGTTTAAAACTTTGACGAGGTTATCATGTCAACACATTGCTGTTGTGCTGTTGTAATTCATATCACATGAGACATGCTTCTTCAATTTGTTTGAGTTGTTTTGTGTATCACCAAATTCACTTAAGATGATTTTACTTCAACACTGCATCCAAGAAAAGCGGTCAGTCAAGACGAGCTCATGAATTTATGTTCCCTAACCACTCAGCCTGTCTTTTCAAACTTCCTGGTTGTTAGATGCCTATGAGAGAAAAAGTACTTACATGTTAAGCAATTCTATAGCATTTGATGGGTGATATTTGAGCATTAAAGGCAATTTTACATTGGAATCAGAATGACTGTCCAGGACCAACGTTATTTCCAAGTATTTATTGCCACATGCTCTTATGTAAGCATGTACATAGACTTCAGAACTAGCAGCAGACATGCTCAGACCTGAATTAAATGTTAACCTCCAAGAGATCGGTGTCCGCAACCCACACGGGACAGTTGAGCTAATGGAGGCTAATGTGATTAGCATGAGGTTGTAAGTACTGTAACAAGAACATTTCCCAGGACATAGACATATCTGATATTGTCAGAAAGCTCAAAATCTTGTTAATCTAACTGCACTTATTCTGTCTTATTCTGTCTTATTTACAGTAGCTACTACAGTGAAAGAATAACTATGCTATTGTTTGTGGAGAGTGCACAATTATGAACTGGAAAATGTATTAGTAAACCAATTAGGCACATTTGGGCAGTCTTGATACAACATTTTGAAGAGAAATGCAATGGTTCATTGAATCAGTCCACAACTTTGCATGTACACTGCTGCCATCTTGTGGCCAATATCTACATTTCACCTGGGATAGAATAGTACATTATGGCCTTTCTCTTGCATTTCAAAGATGATGGAACAAAAAAACACAAATGTTTTATTTCTTTATAATACGTTATATTCTACTACATTAATTTCACATTTCCACAAACTTCAAAGTGTTTCCTTTCAAATGGTATCAAGAATATACATACCCTTGCTTCAGGTCCTGAGCTACAGGTAGTTAGATTTGGGTATGTCATTTTAGGTGAAAATTGGAAAAAAGTGTCCGATCCAAAGTGATATAATATCATGATGATTTGTATCAAACGGGTGGTATTTTGTTTTGCAAACTCTGCTATTGTGAATGTCAGGCAAACACCAGTCTTTTGAGGTGTACAATTTAAATTACCAAACCCTCCCCCCCAAAAAATGTATTTTCTTTCATAGACCTCAAATGTTGTCTCCTGATGTGGTTTAGCATTGATGTGAACTTAGAACATCCAATTTTGTCAAAGGAAAAGTGTGATTTTGAAAGTAAAAACCTGGGGAAAAAAGCTGGGAAATAATTAACGTGGAAAAACAAAACCAAGAAATTTTTTTGTGTGGGTTTTGGTGTTATTATGGTGAATACATGTATTGGCTGGTAAGAATTCTGAGTGGCTGATATACTTTTCACCTGCAAAGTGGCAGGGGAAAAAATGGTGGAAGAAAAAGTTTGTTTTCAGGCCCTGTTCTTAAACCATGTCGCGGGTCATTCCAAAACCCCTCACAGGCATTTGTTTACACCTTGTTCAGTCATGTTACCTCATTAGCTAGCTAACAACCTGGTTACACTACTAGTATATCTAAACCAGGGCTCTCCAACCCTATTGCTGGAGAGCTACCATCCTGTAGGTTTTTCCTCCAACCTTAATCTATCACACCTGATTCTAGTTTTTATTTTATTAATTTAACCTTTATTTTAACAGGGAACACCTAGAGACCTAGGTCTCTTTTACTAATGTGTCATATAAATACAGCATAAATATACACATTGTACCTAAACTATCTATCTAAATATACATACAGTACCAGTCAAAAGTTTGGCCACACCTACTCATTCAAGGGTTTTCATTCTTTTTACTATATCTACATTGTAGAGTAATAGTGAAGATATCAAAACTATGAAATAACACATTTGGAATTGTGTAGTCTTGAAGGAGTTCCCACATATGCTGAGCACTTGTTGGCTGTTTTTCCTTCACTCTGCAGTCCAGCTCATCCCAAACCATCTCAATCGGGTCGAGGTCGGGTGATTGTGGAGGCCAGGTCACCTGATGCAGCACTGCATCACTCTCCTTGGTCAAATAGCCCATACATAACCTTATGAGGTGTCATTGTCCTGTTGAAAAACGATAGTCCCACTAAGCGCAAACCAGATGGGATGGCAATCGCTGCAGAATGCTGTGGTAGCCATGCTGGTTAAGTGTGCCTTGAATTCTAAATAAATCACTGACAATGTCACCAGCAAAGCACCCCCACACCATCATACCTCATCCTCCATGCTTCACTTTGGGAACCACACATGCAGAGATCATCCGTTCACCTACTTTGCATCTCACAAAGACGTTTGGTTGGAACCAAAAATCTCAAAAATTTCCACTGTCTAATAGTAGTGGTTTCTTTGCAGCAATTCAACTATGAAGGTCTGATTCAGGTCTGAGTCAGGTCTGAGTCTCCTCTGAACAGCTGATGTTGAGATGTGTCTGAACTCTGTGAAAAATGTATTTGGGCTGACATTTCTGAGGCTGTTAACTCTAATGAACATATCCTCTGCAGCAGAGGTAACTCTGAGTCTTCTTTTCCTATGGAAGTTCTCCTGAGAGCCATTTTCATCATAGCGCTTGATAGTTCTTGTGACTGCACTTGAAATTGTTTTCCGATTGACTGACCTTCATGTCTTAAAGTAATGATGGACTGTCGTTTCTCTTTGCTTATTTGAGCTGTTCTTGCCATAATATGGATTTGGTCTTTTATCAAATAGAGCTATCTTCTGTTTACCACCCCTACCTTGTCACAACACAACTGATTGGCTCAAACACATTGACGAAATAAATACTTTTAACAAGGCACACCTGTTAATTTAAATATATTCTAGGTGACTACCTCATGAAACTGGGTGAGAGAATGCCAAGAGTGTGCAAAGCTGTTCTAGGCAAAGGGTGGCTACTTTTAAGAATCTCAAACATAAAATATATAGATTTGTTTAACACTTTTTTGGTTACTACATGATTCCACATGTGTTATTTCATAGTTTTGATGTATTCAATATTCTACAATGTAGAATAATAGTAAAATAAAGCAAAATCCTTAAATGAGTAGGTGTGTCCAAACATTTGACTGGTACTGCATATGCACTGAACAAAAATATAAATGCAACATACAACAATTTAAAAGATTTTACTGAGTTACAGTTCACATGAGGAAATCAGTCAATTGAAATGAATAAATTTGGCCCTAATCTATGGATTTCGTATAACTGGGAATACAGATATGCATCTGTTTGTCACAGATGTCACAGATTTCTTTGCATTCAAATTGCCATTGATAAAATGCAGTTGTGTTCATTGTCCGTAGCTTATACGTGACCATACCATAACCCCACTGCCACCACGGGGCACTCTGTTCACAACATTGACAATAGCAAATGCTCGCCCACATGACACCATACACGTGGTCTGCAGTTGTGTGGCCGGTTGTACATAGTGCCAAATCTAGAATGACATTGGAGGCGGCTTATGGTAGAGAAATTAACATTCAATTCTATGTCAAAAGCTCTGTTGGACATTCCTGCAGACAGCCTTGTCAATTGCACGCTCTCTCAATACTTGAGACATGAGGCATTGTGTTGTGTGACAAAACTGCACATTTTAGAGTGGCCTTTTAAAGTCCCCAGCTCAAGGGGCACCTGGGTAATGAGCATGCTGTTTAAATATGCCACACCTGTGAGGTGGATGGATTATATTGGCAAAGTAGAAACGCTCAGTAACGGATGTAGACAAATTTGTACGTACAATTTAAGAGAAATAAACTTTTTGTGTGTAAGGAACATTTCTGGGATCTTTTATTTAAGCTCATGATACATGGGACCAACACTATACATGTTGTGTTTATATTTTTGTTCAGTGTATATACACACACATTATAAAATGTGTCATGAGAAGCACAAATAAAACATCACAAATCACCAATGTGGAGATCAGGAGTTGGGATGCAGTGATGAGCATCAAAACTGTCATCTGTAACAAAACGAAGGGCACTATGGTAGACGGCATCCAAGTTAAGAGTAGTACAGTAGCAGCTGCATTTTGACAAATAATATCGCCATAATCAGGAACAGATAAAAGGTTGACTGAATAATCTTCTTCCTACTGCTTAGAGAAAGGTAGGATCTGTTTCTGTGGAAAAAGGCAACTTTAAATCGCAACTTCTTAACAAGCTCATCTATACGTTTCAAATGTCACACCCATATCAACTCAAAAGCCTAAGTATTTATATGGGGGAGAACGTTAGATAGGAGAAGCATCTAAGGAGTGAACATGTAGTTAATCTGGAACATTCTTAGGAGTTTGAATACAACATTTATTTAGTTTTTCTCATATTAAGGACAAGTTATGAATCAGCAAGAAATTCCAGTATAGCTATAAAATCTGACTGTTGTTTTGACACAACCAGACCAACAGTTGGGGCAATAGCATACAAAATAGTATCAAAAGATGAATTTGACAGTTTAACAGATTGACCAATGGTGTTAATATGAATAGTGAAGAGAACAGGTCACAAAATTGACCCTTGTTGTACACCTTCTTTTACTTCAAGAAATTCCATCTTACGGTGGCAAGAAAAAGTATGTGAACCCTTTGGAATTACCTTGATTTCTGCATAAATTTGACATAACATTTGATCTGATCTTCATCTAAGTCACAACAATAGACAAATGCAGCGTGCTTAAACTAATAACACAAAAATTATTGTATTTTTCTTGTCTATATTGAATACATCATTTAAACATTCACTGCTTAGGTTGTAAAAAAACGTATATACGAACCCCAAGGCTAATAACTTCTCCAAAAGCTAATTGGAGTCAGGAGTCAACTAACCTGGAGTCGAATCAATGAGACGAGATTGGAGATTTTGGTTAAAGCTGCCCTGCCCCATAAAAAACACACACAAAATTTGAGTTTGCTATTGACAAGAAGCATTGCCTGATGTGAACCATGCGTCGAACAAAAGAGATCTCAGAAGACCTAAGATTAAGAATTGTTGCCTTGCATGAAGCTAGAAAGAGTTACAAAAGTTTCTCAAAAAGTCAGTCCACGGTAAGACAAATTGTCTACAAATGGAGAAAGTTCAGCACTGTTGCTACTCTCTCTAGGAGATTTCCTCATCGTCTGTCACACCCTGAACTGTTTCACATGTCTTTGTGATTGTCTACACCCACCTCCAGGTGTCATCCATCTCCCCCATTATCCCCTGTGTATACCTGTGTTCTCTGTTTGTCTGTTGTCAGTTTGTTTTGCTCCTTCATACTTACCAGCGGTTTTCCCCTTGCTCCTGTCTTTGGTGCCTGTTTTCTAGTTTTCCCGGTTTTGACCTTTCTGTCTGCCCTGATCCTGCCTACCTTCCCATACCTTTGCCTCACTACTCTGCATTACCGACCTATGCCTGCCCTGACCCTGACCGCCGCCCTGTGCCTTTGCCCCACTACTCTGGGTTACCGACCTCTACCTGCCTGCCTGCCGTCTTGTACCTTTGACTGCCTGTGTTCGATTTAATACATTTTTGTTACTGACCTTTTTTACCAGTCTCTCCTCTCTTGGGAGATCCCATTGCTTGGAAGGCAGCCAAGGTTCGTCATTTATTTACACTGTTATAGGCCTATTTATATTTTGCCCTGTTTATCAAAAGTGTTGGAAAAATAATGATCAATAATCAACTGACTGGCTTTCTTGACGTCTGTAGTATTCTCTCGGGTATGCTGTTTCTGCTCAGGTTATGGATGTGTACACTGTCCTTCTCTCGGCACATATCAAAGCTGCAGGCTAAAGTTAAATCTAGACTTGGTTTCTTCTATCGTGATCTCTTCTCTTTCACCCCAGCTGCCAAACTAACCCTGATTCAGATCACCATCCTACCCATGCTAGATTACCGGAGACGTAATTTATAGATTGGCATGTAAGGGTGTTCTCGAGCAGCTAGACGTTCTTTATCATTCAGATTTGCAACCAATGCTCCTTATAGCGCACATCACTGCACTCCATACTTCTTCTGTAAACTGTTCATCTCTGTATACCCGTCGCAAGACCCACTGGTTGATTCTTATTTACGAAAACCTCTTGGGTCTCACTCCCCCCTCACTCCCCCCTATCTGAGATATATACTGCCGCCCTCATCTTCCACATACAACACCCGTTCTGCCAGTAACATTCTGATAAAAGGTCCCCAAAGCACACACATCCCTGGGTTGCTCGTCTTTTCAGTTCGCTGCAGCTAGCGACTGGAACGACCTGCAACAGACACTCAAACTGGACAGTTTTATCTCAATCTCTTCATTCAAAGACTCAGTCATGGACACTCTTACTGACAGTTGTCACTGCTTTGTGTGATGTATTGTTGTCTCTGCCTTCTTGCCCTGCCTTCTTGTGCCGTTGTCTGTGCCCAATAATGTTTGTACCCTGTTTTGTGCTGCTAACATGTTGGGCTGCTGCCATGTTGTGTTGCTACCACGTTGTTGTCATGTAGTGTTGCTACCATGCTATGTTGTTGTCTTAGGTCTCTTTTTATCTAATGTTGTGTTGTCTCTTGTGGTGATGTATGTTTTGTCCTATATTTTTATTAAATTTATTTTTAATCCCAGGAGGCCTTTTGCCTTTTGGTAGGCCGTCATTGTAAAGGAATCTGTTCTTAATTGACTTGCCTAGTTAAATAAAGATTAAATAAAAAATTAAATAAGAGAAATAAAAACAAACCATCACATTTCATACCACAAATTCAAGAAAATATGATCATTACAAACCAAATAAATATGTAGACTATAGCAGCCTACAGGTAGGTAAATGGTGGTTTCTTCCCTGTCTTCTCTCTGGCTGTGAAGAGCATGATGTAGAACTGTAGACTACATGTGTGCATTGTAGAAGCCCATTGGAGGTTTGACAACTTTGGCCAATCAGAGCATGAAAAAAACAATAAAGATTCACAATCTCTGCCTTGATGTTCATAACACTCCACCGACCCCCTCTTGCGCAGTGGAACCCAGAACGATACGTGACCACTTGGTTAGGGCGAAACCGTTCTGCCAAGGCCATCCAAACTAGTGGCCACTGCAAAGCCCAAGAGCTGCTGCCACCTGATCTCAGAACATTTCGTATTATGTATGCATGCCCGAAACACTCCATTTAGTATGTTATATTTTGTATGGTACGTATTAATTTATGGATGTCCATCACCCATTTCATATGATATGTCATGAATTACAATTCATATTACTTGTTACAAATTTGCTAAATGTACAATATGTTACTAATTTGCTAAACTTATGTTAAGAATTCTTGCTAGGTGGCTAAAGTTAGGGTCAGTGGAGGCTGTTGAGGGCTCATAATAATGGCTGGAATAGAGCAAATGGAATGGCATCAAACACATGGAATTCATGTGTTTGTTGTTGATACCTTTCCAATTATTCCGCTCCAGCCATTACCACGTTCCCGTCCTCCGGAATTAAAGTGACAACAACCTCCTGTGGTTAGGGTTACATTTAGTGGAAGAGTTAGCTAAAAGCGTTAATGTTAGGGTTAGGGGAATAGTTAACTAACATGTTAAGTAGTTGTAAAGTAGCTCAAACGTAGTAAGTAGTTAAAGTGGCTAAAATGCTAAAGTTATCCATGATAAGATATGAACTCACAACCTCTGAGTTGCTAGACATTTGCATTATACGCCAACCCATCCACCCCGACCAACCACCCTACTTTAGTTTTTGGCTTAACTGTCCTGCACTCAGATGAGGCAGAATTTACCACAGCTCTAACCTGCTCCCAAGCAATATTTTTTATCTTATTTGTCAAGCCATTGCTGAGGGCTCCAAAAAGTATGGCTTGTTTTGCTTCCACTTCGGTGATCAAAAGTTCTATTTCTGCATCCGAAAAGTTTTTTTTCTTTGTCTTCTTTGATTCCTCCATGTTGGCGGACAAAAATTTGTGACATTTCTTGCAGCTTTAAAGGGAAGGTTTGTGACCATAAATGGTCATTTAGGTCAGTTCTTTATGTAAATGAGACTTCACGTGCACTAGCACAATGTTTTAGAACGTGTCTGATTTATGAAGGCAAAATACTTACAGGTGTGTGTAAATCAAGCGTACGAGCTATTGATGAATACCAACTTTTTTTGTACTTGCGAACATTCTAAATTTTCTTCATACGAGTTCATTTAGAATATTTTCGAAGCAACATTGATAAATGAGGGCCCTGGCACCCTCTGGAAGTTGCTGTAGCCCTGCTTGGGGTATTTAGCCTATATTGGCTAATGATTGAGACACAGGGCCCATTCTAGCTTGGTAGAGTTAATTGAGATGAATGAATGAATGAATACACCACACCAAAAGCTTGATTTTATGATTTTCTTTTTTTAAATGAATTTCCTGCAATTCTACACAGCAATGATTTATGTTAACTACTTGGTCATTTGATTTGATGATTTAATCTATGCAATTCAATTCTACAAATTGATAGTTCACCTCTATTTTATTGGATTCTGCAAGAGGGTATATTGTAACCATGTGTTCGAGCTAATCAAATCAAAGTTGATTTAACGCTGTCCTTTTAGAACCAAGAAAGGGCGCTCAAATAGTAAAGGTTAGATCACAGCTGAATCAATGTGTTAGCGTAGTAGGCATATAACATTACTGAATACACAAAAAACACCACATTTCTAATGAGATTTTAGGATGGTTAACTGAACCTGAATAGTTCCTCCAAAAATATGTGCCAAAACTCAAAATAGCCACTTGGCAGGATAAATGACTTGATGGAAACAAAATATATAAGAAAGGATAATAGTTTGTTGACACCATCTTCTCTAATTCACTCACGAAAAAGTAATTCAAGAAGATCAAAAATGAATAGGCTATTCCCATGAAAAGGATTGAGATCATTCAAATGATTGAAACTGCATCTGCATGGCGTCGGTAAAATTATCATTTACGATTGACAGTGACGATGGCCTATTTAAAAAAATGTGGTATGCCTAATTTGGTATTTGAGGGTATTAAAAATATAAAATTTTAGCTAGTTTATAAGATGTATCAGGTTAGTTACAACTGGTGTTGGAAAGGACAGTAGCACTCCAAGAACAGGATTGGAGAGCCCTGACCTAAGCTTTTGGGGGCACAGAAAGAAAGGAAAAGGGATAGCTTCTTTATAAGATCCATGATCCTATAGCAATGAATGAATCTCTTGCATGTCATTGTTTACAAACACTCTTAAAGAGACAGTGTAGTTCTTTTACACAATGTAGAAACCTAATATTGCACAAATGACTTTGTTATTCCAATGACAGGTTTTTGTATCAACATTTTAGCTTTTTATAATAAAGAAATATTTCTACAGGGTAACATTTTTGTTTCTAGAGCACATCATGTGCTTCAAAAGTAGCCAGATTTCACATAGGCCCAATATGCTACTGTATATCTCAATCAATTTAAAAAATGCTCCTAGATTTTATGTTGTGCTCTTAACTTTAAGATAGGAGCACCACTGCTACCGATGAACATCTTTCATTTAGAGCCCTGGCTGTGGCTACCCCTTCCTGCTGGGTCCTAAGGTTGTTTGTGCCTGTGTGAATGATTATGTGGCTGGGAGACCCTAGTCAGTCCTTTGACAGAGTCTATTGCACGTCTTGTCAAGGGAGCGTCAGGTTTTTGGACACAAGAGTTAAGCCACTTGGGAAAGAATTTCTTCTCTACAATGTACTTCCCATTTGAGTCTATCAGTGGGTGTGGGGAGGGCTATTAGGTGGTGCTAGGAGAAGGGGGGGTCTGCTGAGTTGGTGGATCCTGTCTTGTCTGTCCCGCAGTGGGGTTAAGGCTGTGGTCAGGTCTGAAGTGGGCTGTTTTGTTGGCTTCTCACATCCTCCTTCAGATGCACCATTTTTCCAGAGTGCAGACACGACGCTTTCCCTCTTCAGGCTCTCCGGATCTGGTTGAAGGGGTGTTGTTGTGCTGGTCTGTGCTGTCTGGAATGTGTTAAATCACTGTTTGAGCTCCACTAGCTCGATTTCCAGATGGGTAAATGTATCCCTCATTTTAATGAGGCAAAAGTGCTGTTGTGTGATCTGGGCTTGCGCTGTGGCTCTCCTCTTGGGGCTGCTCATCTGTGGTGCCGTTTGAGGAGGGGCTGTGATCAGACTCGCTTGGGATGGGGGAGTCACGACAAGAGTGAGCTTCTCCTGCTGTGTTTTCTCTTTGATCCTGTAAAGTTCCTAATGAAACTGTTTGAGGTTGCCCTGCACCAATCCTGTTTCAGCCATGTACAGGTTGATGTTGGCTGTCTTGTCTTGTATTCTGAGTTTTCATGCTCCAATAATACCCTCTCTCTTGACAGAGGGGTAGTGTGTCCTAATAGCACTGTGCCATGCCAGGGGATGGTCTGTGTGTAAAATTAAGTGGCTTACATTCCCATCTTTGTTGCAGTCGCCAAAAAGTGTCTCTGGCTTGTCCTTGTGTAGCTTCTTTTGTACTGTTTCCATGCAGTGTAATTTTTTTTATATCCAGGGGTTACTGAGATGACCTTTGCACAGGGGGAAGCAATGGAGCAGGTGGCCTCAGAGGCCTCTGCATTTGGGTGGGGGAGGCAGTGTTGCTCAGCTGCCATTGTTAGGCTCAAGGGCTTTACACACCTCTCACCTCAGTGCAAATTGTAGTTGCAGCTGGGACGTCTGTCCTGTCCAAGCAAGCTTGGCAGCTCTGTAGTACTTGGTAGTAAGAATCCTTCCAGGTCATTTTTTTTCAGGGTAATTCTGTCCAAAATCAAGATTGTAAGTTTTAATTTAGAGTGAAGGTTATGTTTTAGAGGGTAGTATCCTGTATAAATCTTTGTGGGGAAAAAAAATAAAATTCTAATTTATTACAGAAAAATTCAGGAGCACATGCGCTCATGACCTCTCTCTCTGTAATAAATAACTCTCTCAAATATAGAGCTCTCTCTCGCTCTCCTCACAATCAATTTTTCCCCCTAGGCAGTGTCTCCGCTCTGTTTGTGTTGACTGTCACCAGCTGGGGAAATTACATGGTCAGCCTCGTTCCTTAATTCCTTTTCCCTGTTTTTTGTAGTCTTTATTTTTCTTTCTTGACCCTCTCCCACCCCCCCTTCTCTTTTTTCTTTTCCTCCATTCTCTCTCCTGATTATTCTCCTCTGTATCTCCTCTCATGCCTGGTGTGAGCTGGGCCTGGGGCCTCAGACAAACATGGTCCCCCGGAGAGCTTAGAAGACCAAATAAACCCCCATCTCTAAATTCTTTATCAGTCGACTGTCTCCCTTTACTTCCTCATGGATTTTCTAACGAGTAACCTTACAAATCAGAAGATGACATTTAAACAGGCTTCGGGAGAAACTGGCATGGCCTGGTTCCTCTGTCTGGGCTCTAACGTAGCATCTTTGTTGACAAATAGGAAGTGATGAGTTACAATGCACTAGGTAGTCTAATAGGTATTGTAATGAGGAAGAAGTGTTTTTATCTCAGTGTCTGTTCTGTGTTCTTTAAAATTGATGCAAAGTGACAGGTACTCTGTTTAATGGTGGCCTTTATTAAACCCTTTACAGACATAGAACTCCACTACAGTAATTTGTCGATAGAGACAATTAATAAGCTTTTTTTTTTTTTTTTTTTTTTTTTTTTAATTTAAAGTGCCGCATCAGAAGCTTTTCAGACAGTAGAATTCTGCTCCGGCATAGAATGCCCGGTATTGTTTACCTGACAACAATAAATGTTGCTGATCAATGTGCCGATGTGTTGTTTTTATGCAGTTTTTTTATGTTTCGATAGCTAGATGTGTTTTTTCCCACTAAATGTCTTGGTAAGTCACAGTATTTAATGAACTTTAACTCACTTTTTCTAGGAGAGAGTGGTCGTCTGCCTGCAGACAGCAGACTGGCAGACTGCAAGCAGGCAGCTCAAGATTATTTGACTGACAGTTCTAGTCGCCTAGCGATGGACATTAGTCACTTCAGATGAAGCATTCCTTTATTTAGTTCTGTCTTCCTTCTGCTCCTGCTTTCTTTCCTTATTTCTTTCTTTCTTTCCATCCTTCTCTCTACAACTTCCAAAGAGGTGACAGTAAATTATTCAGCAGGTTGGCCCCGTACAAATATCATGGCATCTGTAACCCCACATGTGACCTGAATAGGAGGAATGAGCCGTACACTGTTTTCGAAAGAAACAAGCAAGAAAGTCAGCTTTCAAGTTGGCCTGGTTATATGTCTTGATTTTATTAGTCAATCTCGGGAACCACATGCAATGAATCACATGCAGGTGTGTGTGTGTGTGGGTGTGTAGCATATTGGAACAGTTGAGGTTTGCGGCGAGATGCTAAAGACTTTGAAAGGGATGGGAGACTGCATGTATGACTTGAAGCTACATTCCATGAAGATTAACATGCAACAGCTCCGTAAGAGATTCTCCACTGCCACAAACAGTATTATATGGTTCAATAATGTGGTGTGTTACAGACATGAGCTACAGCTGTTGCCCAGCATTTCTGCGGAGAGACAACCACTCCATAACTCAGAAGACAACAACACCTCTGACAACCACTGCACATAAAAAGAGATCTGAGGCAACATTAAGAAGAGCCAGTTCGCTGAGTCAGCCTGAATGTAATGAACCCCCCCCCCCCCCCCCACCCCACACACACACACACACACACACCCCACCCACACCCCACTTCCGCCAATATGCACCCTCTCAATTTGCCTCTAATGTCCCCTCTTACTCCCCTTCCCTTGATATCCTGACCCTTCCCTTACCCTAGCTACGTCCTTCCACTCCTCTCTCCATCCCCTGCCCCCCCCAGACAGAACATCTACAGCCAACTCTAAAACAGGCAAGCAGCACATCTGGGGTAGATTTTTTAAAGAGAGTCACAGCGACATTAGCATCAAATAGCCCTGGAGCAGATGGAAGGAAGCAGCCCCTCTCCGCCTCTCTACCCTCTAGACCTCTCACACTCCAACTGCCCCCCACCCACCTGGCAAGCATTAACAAACAGATTCCTCTTATTTTTATCCTTCCAAAAGCCCCTTAGTAGTCCAGAGAGCTACAGACCCCATCAAACCCAACAGACATAGACCGATAGTTCTGGGAAAATAAATACCTTTTTGTTTGATAAGTTCATCTTAAAATCATGAAATTAATAATATTATTTTGGCCTGTGTCAACAACAGGTCTAGTTGACAAGTTGTAATTGTGCAGTAGAAGATACTAATTGTTTGTGTATCGGTATGCGCCTGGCTCTGCTTGAATAAACCGGCTACTAGAAATGAGTGGAAATTAAATGATGGGGTTGTTCATTGCAAGCTTTTCTTTCTCTGGCTCAGAAAGAGAGTGTGTGTGTGTGTGTGTGTGTGTGTGTGTGTGTGTGTGTGTGTGTGTGTGTGTGTGTGTGTGTGCGCATGAATGTGCATATCTATGTATCCCAATTCCTACAGCACCAAAACCCCACACCATTCTCCCCAGGGGTAGACCTCCCAGGTCTTGGAAACTGAGTTTGGTCATGTAAATAGAGAGATTTAGAGGAGGGGTGGAGGATGCCGGGATCAGAGAGAGCAAGCAGGATGCTGCTATGATCTCCACATAAACATTAAACCCCAAAAACTTCCTTCTAATCCACTCTCAATGACAGCTTTTCATCTTATAACCTCCATCGTCTGTACCTTCTCTTTGATACCCTGTGATACCACATACTGTACATCTGTAACACTGAATGAAAAGTACAGAACAGTACAGCAGTGTAGTACTGCACAGTGCCATCTCAAGAAATTGCTCTTAATGTATGTACAGTGCCTTCAGAAAGTATTCAGACCCCTTGATATTTTCCACATTTTGTTATGTTACAGCCTCATTCTAAAATTGATTAAAATATTTTTCCCGCTCATCAATCTACACACATTACCCCATCATGAAAAAGTAAAAACAGTTTTTTAGAAATGTTTGCAAATTTAGCGCTCTGGAGCAGGTTTTCATCAAGGTTCTTTCTGTACTTTGCTCTGTTCATCTTTGCCTTGATCCTGACGAGTCTCCCAGTCCCTGCTGCTGATAAACATCCCCACAGCATGATGCTGCAACAACCATGCATCACCGTAGGGATGCTGCTAGGTTTCCTCCAGACATGACAGTTGGCATTCAGGCCAAAGAGTTCAATCTTGGTTTCATTAGACCAAAAACTCTTGTTTTTCATGGTCTGAGAGTCTTTAGGGGCCTTTTGGCAAACTTCAAGCAGGCTGTCATGTGCCTTTCACTGAGGAGAAGCTTCTGTCTGGCCATTCTTCCAAAAAGGCCTGAATGGTGGAGTTCTGCAGAGATGGTTATCCTTCTGGAAGGTTCTCCATCTCCACAGAGGAACTCTGGAGTGACCTTCGGGTTCTTGGTCACCTCCCTGACCAAGGCCCTTCGCCCCCGATTGCTCAGTATGGCCAGGTGGCCAGCTCTAGAAAGAGTTTTGGTAGTTCCAAACTTCTTCCATTTAAGGACCTTCAATGCTGCAGACATTTTTTGGAAAATGTCTCCCTTCCCCAGATCTATACCTACAATCCTGTTTCGGCGCTCTACGGACAATTTGTTCGACCTCATGGCTTGGTTTTTGCTCTGACATGCACTGTCAACTGTGGGACCTTATATATATATATATACTGTATATATATATATATATATATATATATATATATATATATATATATATATATATATATATATATATATATATACAGGTGTTTGCCTTTCCAAATTATGTCCAATAAGTTGGATTTACCACAGGTGGACTCCAATCAAGTTGTTGAAACATCTCAAGGATGATCAATGGAAATAGGATGCACCTGAGCTCAATTTCGAGTCTCATTGCAAAGGGTCTGAATACTTATGTAAGTAAGGTATTTCTGTTTTTTATTTAAGATATTTGCAGAAATGTCTAAAAAAACGTTTTTTGCTTTGATATTACGGGGTATTGTGTATGGATTGATGAGGAAAACAAACAATTCAATCAATTTTAGAATAAGGCTGTAACCTAACAAAATTTGGAAAAAGTCAAGGGGTCTGACAATTTCCAAAGGCACTGTACATTAAGAGACAGCCAGAGGCCACTTAACTTGAGGTGGCACTGTTCTGTACTTCATTGTAAAGTACTATACTTTCAGATGCTTGGAACAGCGCTCAGGACCTCAACAGAACAATGACCCTGAGCACACAGCCAAGACAACGCACGAATGACTTCGGGACAAGTCTCTGAATGCCCTTGAGTAGCCCATCCAGAGCCTGGAATTTAATCCGATCAAAAATCTCTGGAAAAACTTGAAAATAGTAGCAGCAACGCTCCCCATCCAACCTGATAGAGCCCGAGAGGATCTGCAGAGAAGAATGGCAGAAAGTCCCTAAATACAGGTGTGCCATGTAGCATGATTCCCAAGAAGACTACAGGCTGTATTTGCTGCAAAAGGTGCTTCAACAAAGTACTGAGTAAAGGGTCTGAATACTTATGTAAATGTAATATTTCAGTTTTTTATATAAATTAGCAAAAATGTCTAAAAACCTGTATTTGCTTTGTCATTATGAGGTTTTGTGGGTAGATTGATGAAGGGAAAATCTGTTAATCAATTTTAGAATGAGGCTGTAACGTAACCAAATGTGGAAAAAGTCAAAGGATCTGAATACTTTCCAAAGGCACTTGTCTGTGTGCCTTTTTGCTAAAATGGGGAAATGTACATGGTGTACTTAAATATTTCCATAAGTGTTTTCTGTGAGTGGCTTGCTTTTTTAATGGAGGGCATTTGGCTCCATGTGTAGAAAATACTACATAGACAGAGAGCAGATGTGGGAGGGGGGAGAGAGGGAGGTGAGCAGAGAGGAAGCATGGGTTAAGGAGCAAAGATGGGGGGAAGAAGCAAGGAATGGGGAAACAAGGGAGGATGGCGGCAGTGGAGAGTGAGGGAAGAGAGAAGGGGAGGCAGGGTGGAGCACAGCAAGGGAGGGGGGAGGGTCTGCAGTATGTTTGTGATGATGGGGCTCCACTCCTGAGCAGCCAGGGGCTGCGTGTCTCACATACGGAAACAGGGCCGACTGCTAATGTTCGCAGGAGGGCACTGGGGAGAAAGGAGAGGAGTCACAGTGTGGTGGAGCATAGCAGTGCAGAGTAGAGCTAAGTAGAGCAAAACTGTAGCTGTGGCTGGCTGGCTCGCCAGACTTGCCCAGAAAGAATAGTCAAATCCAATCAAATTTGATTTATCACATGCTTCGTAAACAACAGGTGTTAACTAACTGTGAAATCCTTACTCACGGGTCCATTTCCAACAATGCAGAGTTAAGAGAAATATGTTTTTTGACACAAGGAACAAATAGGGTAGAGTCCAGTGTGTGTGTGTACATAGAGTCAGTGCAAGAGAGTTAGTTTTTTTTAAAAGGGTAAAGGTAGGTAGTCCAGGTAGCCATTTGATTAGCTATTTAGTAGTCTTGTTGAGCAATCTTATGGCTTGGGGGTAGAAGCTGTTAAGGGTCTTGTTTGTTCCAGACTTGGTGCACTGGTGTCACTTGTCATTAGAGGTCCTGGATGGCAGGCATTTTGGCCCCAGTGATGTGCTGGGCTGTACTCAACCACCCTCTCTAATGTAATGTAGTTGGGTGCCTTGCAGTTGCTGTACCAAGTGGTGATGCAGCCAGTCAAGATGCTCTCAATGTTGCAGCTGTAGAACTTTTTGAGGATCTGAGGCCCCATGCCAAATCTATACAGCCTCTAGAGGGGGAAGAAGGGCTAACCTGCCCTCTGCACAACTGTGGGTGGACCATGTTAATTTCTTGGTGATGTGGACATCGAGGAACTTGAAGCTCTCGACTCGCTCCAATACAACCCCATCGATGTGGATGGGGGCTTACTCACCCCTCTGTTTTAGGCAGGCCACGATCAGATCCTTTGTGTTGCTGACTTTGAGGGAGAGTTTAAAAAATCTATATATATATATATTTTTAAGTACATTTTCCTTTATTATGTTCCACTAACACTACCCCCCGTCCCATAATTGGAGTAAACGAATGAACAACAACCCTTACGCTTCTACTTCCAGCTTATACATACTATATACATTTTACGAACACAATCTATTTTAAATGTTATATATTTAGCTTGTTTTTAGTCCTGTCCTTCCTCAACCTCTCTCATCTAATTCTGATGTCCATCCAGTTTCATTACAATATACCATATACACTGCTCAAAAAAATAAATGGAACACTAAAATAACACATCCTAGATCTGAATGAATGAGATTTTCTTATTAAATACTTTTTTCTTTACATAGTTGAATGTGCTGACAACACAATCACACACAAATTATCAATGGAAATCAAATTTATCAACCCATGGAGGTCTGGATTTGGAGTGACACTCAAAATTAAAGTGGAAAACCACACTACAGGCTGATCCAACTTTGATGTAATGTCCTTAAAACAAGTCAAAATGAGGCTCCGTAGTGTGTGTGGCCTCCATGTGCCTGTATGTCCTCCCTACCACGCCTGGGCATGCTCCTGATGAGGTGGCGGATGGTCTCCTGAGGGATCTCCTCCCAGACCTGGACTAAAGCATCCACCAACTCCTGGACAGTCTGTGGTGCAACGTGGCGTTGGTGGATGGAGCGAGACATGATGTCCCAGATGTGCTCAATTGGATTCAGGTCTGGGGAACGGGCGGGCCAGTCCATAGCATCAATGCCTTCCTCTTGCAGGAACTGCTGACACACTCCAGCCACATGGGGTCTAGCATTGTCTTGCATTAGGAGGAACCCAGGGCCAACCGCACCAGCATATGGTCTCACAAGGGGTCTGAGGATCTCATCTTGGTACCTAATGGCAGTCAGGCTACCTCTGGCGAGCACATGGAGGGCTGTGCGGCCCCCCAAAGAAATGCCACCCCACACCATGACTGACCCACCGCCAAACCGGTCATGCTGGAACCACTCCTTTATTGGGGGTGTCTTGCTAATTGCCCATAATTTCCACCTGTTGTCTATTCCATTTGGACAACAGCATCTGAAATTTATTGTCAATCAGTGTTGCTTCCTAAGTGGACAGTATGATTTCACAGAAGTGTGATTGACTTGGAATTACATTGTGTTGTTTAAGTGTTCCCTTTATTTTTTTGAGCAGTGTATTTTTAACTCTGCTGTTTCACACAAGTTCTGAACCTAAATACATTTTACGAGCACAGTATTTTACATGAGTTATCTTGTTATTATTAGTCCCATTCAACCGCTTCCAACTGTGCTGTGATGTTTTGCAACAGTTCTGAACCTTTCTGGTCTACAGATTGTAAATTAAAGATAAACATTTTTGCTAAAAGTGTTATTATATTATTGATCGCTTTGAATATGACTTTTCAAATCCCTCAGTAGTGCTATCTGCCGAGTTAGCTCCAGGTAAATGTTGCAATTCTTCAGCCATTCCTGGACCTGTGACCAAAAACAAGCTACATATGGACAGTACCAAAATAAATGATCTAATTACTCTGTCTATTCGCAGTAAAATCTGCAGAGCTGGGAAGGTTGTATCCCCCATATATATAACATTCTATTTGTTGCAAGAATTTTGTATATAATGTAAATCGAAAAATTTAAAGTTTCTATATGGCACAGCGGTCAATTTTTTTGGTCCTTAAAATTAAACTGGTATACTTTTTTATTTAGCACAATTTTCTTAAACCAATTTTGGTCTCTAATGTAGGGCCGACAGACAAGTTACTTACTTTTTCCCCCTCCCACTTGCCTCTTCCATTTTTCCAGTAATGCTGCAATTATTTTTGTTAGCTGCATGTGTGACAAAACTCCACTAGTCCTATTTATGATATCACTTACAAAGATGATACTTTTTATTTTTTTAAACAAATTACGTTTTTTTTTATCAATTAGTATATTTGAGGTTAACCACACTATTTGTTGTATTATTTGTTTTGTCTTTTCTGGTGGATTAAACTGAAATTGCAACCAACTATCTATGACTTGTTTTAAAAATAGTGATATTTTGGAGAGTATTTCATTTTCAAATAAAATAAAGTGAGAGGTTGTATTCTGAATAAAGGGGGGAAAGCTATTCTTGAACATGGGGTGAGACATTCTTACTAATTTGTTAGAGAACCAGTTAGGATTTAAGCATATGTTTTAGTTTCAGTCTCCTCCATCTCCACTAACCGAAGCTAATGTATGGATTTTTTTTCTGTTAATAAAGACTCAAGTGAAGGCAAAAGAAAAAAAAGACCTTCTTAATGCAATTAAAGCCTTTTAGTCTGGGAAAACTTGACGGCTGGATAGGATACCAGTGGAGATATACTAAACCTTTTTTTTATATACTCAGAGGAACGTTATTAGCATGTTTTAACCACTCCTATAGTAATGGTAGATTATCAGACACTCAACAAGAAGGTCTGATTTCCTTATTAATGAAACAGGATCCAAGTGGTGAATATAAAGATACAGTCCATTTACAAAATTGTAGGCCTCTTACAAGTGTGATGCAAAAATTCTAGCAAAATGCATAGGGCATAGATTTTAAAAGGTATTGTCGGATATTATTCATCCTAATCAGACAGATTTTTTACAATTTATTATTATTTATTTTTTTTACCTTTATGTAACTAGAAAAGTCAGTTAAGAACAAATTCTTATTTACAATGATGGCCTACCCCTGCCAAACCCTAACCCAGAAGATGCTGGGACAATTGTGTGATACAGCCTGGAATCAAACCAGGGTCTGTAGTAACGCCTCTAGCACTGAGATGCAGTGCCTTAGACTGCTGCGCCACTCAGGAGCCCAAATACATTGGAGATAAAAATCTGGGAAACCAGGCCTGGTATTCATAGCTGACTTTGAAAAGGCATTTGATAAAGTACGATTGGAATTTATATGTAAATGCCTGGAATATTTCCATTTTGGAGAATCTCTTATAAAATAGTTAAAGTTATGTATATTAACCCTAGGTGTAAAATAGTACATAATGGCTACTTCTCAGAAAGTTTTAAACTGTTGAGGAATAAAATAAGGTTTATCTTGTTTTATCTTCAGCATAAATATATTTTTATTATTTCCATTGAAATGTTAATTGTTAAAATCAGATCCAACAATAATATCAAGGGGTTCAAAAACCAGGCCATAAAAACAAAGGTGTAATTGTACTCTGAGGATTCATGTTTTCTTTTAAATCCACAATTTGGATCCCTCCACAGCCTCAAAGAGGATCTAGATACTTTTTCTAACCTTTCTGGATTACAACCAAAATATGATGTGTACTATACTACGTGTTGGATCATAAAAAATAAAACTTTACCAATTAAATGGTCTGACGGTGATGTGGACGTACTCGGTATACATATCCCAAAAGAATGAAAGATCTCACTCAAAAACATTTTCATAGAAAGTTAGCAAAAATATATAAGATCTTGCTACCATAGAAAGGAAAATACCGGTCTATTTGTGGAAAAAAATCACCCTGATTTAACTTTTTGTCATATCCCAGTTTACCTATTTGCTTATGGTCTTGCCCACGCCTAGCGACCTGATTTTTAAATTATATGAGCAAAAGCCAAATCTAACTTATTTGGAATGGCAAGCCAGACAATATTTAAAAGAGCTTATTTATATAATTAATTCATATGATTTTGGAGGACAGAAATGATTAAATACTAAAGCATTAGACCTTTCACTAAAGGCGTCCGTCATACAAAAGTTATACTTAAAATACTTTACTTCATTTTTTCTAAATATTATTTGATGAATCATGGGGGACTCTTTCATTTGTAACAAGTTTTAATAAATTATTTATGGTAGCATTTCTATGTTGAAGATTAAAAAATAATTTGGTGCATTTTTCTCCATATTCCAACAAGTTCACTTTATTTCTATAATATATTACACTTGATATTTCTTGGATAAGTTCCTCTATTTCTTTTTGTTTTTCCTCTTAACTTATTCTGAGCCGCTATGGAACAGTTTTTATTGATATCTATCGGTACTTTTAGTCCTTCCATTTCCTTTGTTAATATGGACTCTTTTTACCTAAATTGCTTTTTTTTAGAGATGAGAAGTGAATTGCATGGCCTCTAAAAGGCACATAAAAAAGTGGCCCATACAATAAGGGGATCTGCTGTACCTATGTTACAGTATGTCGGAAAAAGTCAGTTAGAAATTATTCTGTCCTAGTTAAAAACAAGTTATCATCCAATAGGCTTTGATTACATTTCCAAAATCCTCGCCCACGTGTACATTTTGTTAGAGTAATATGTATGCCAATTATTTGATGGTCCGACCGCATTCAACACTTTTTAAACTTTTGGAGCCAGGGAGAATGACAGAAGAAAGTAGTCAAGATGAATAGTTTGATTGAGCCTCCGCCATGTGTATCTCACTAGGTCAGGATATTTAAGCTTCCATATATCCACTAGTTCCAACATATCCATGACATTCAGGATATCCTTTACGGTCCATAGAGGTACAGTACCAATCAAAAGTTGGGACACACCTACTCATTCCAGGTTTTTCTTATTTTTTTACTATTTTGTACATTGTACAATGGCATTGAAGACATCAGAATTATGAAATAACACATATGGAATCATGTAGTAGCCAAAAAAGTGTAAGCAAATCAAAATATATTTATATTTGAGATTCTTCAAAGTAGCCACCATTTTCCTTGATGACAGCTTTACACACTCTTGGTATTCTCTCAACCAGCTTCATGAGGTAGTCACCTGGGATGCATTTCAGCAGGTGTGCCTTGTTAAAAATGTATTTGTGGAATTTATTTCCTTCTTAATGCATTTTAGCCAATCAGTTGTGTTGTGACAAGGTAGGGGTGGTATACAGCCAGTGGAAATCTGTCCTTTGGTCTGATGATTTTTGGTTCCAACCACCGTGTCTTTGTGAGACACAGAACGGATGATCTCCGCATGTGCATTTAACCTTTATTTATTTAACCTTTAATTAACTAGCCAAGTCAGTTAAGAACAAATTCTTACTTACAATGACGGCCTACCCAGACAATGCTGGGCCAATTGTGCGCTGCCCTATGGGACTCCCATATCACGGCCGGATGTGATGCAGCCTGGATTCGAACCAGGGACGCAGTGACGCCTCTTGCACTGAGATGCAGTGCATTAGACCGCTGCGCAACTCGGGTTCCCACTAAGTTCCCACTGTGAAGCATGGAGGAGGAGGTGTGATGGTGTGGGGATGCTTTTGCTGGTGACACTGTCTGTGATTTATTTAGAATTTAAAGCACACTTAACCAGCATGGCTACCACAGCATTCTGCAGTGATACACTATCCCATCTGGTTTGAGCTTAGTGGGACTATCATTTGTTTTTTTAACAGGACAATGACCCAACAAACCTCCAGGCTGTGAAAGGGCTATTTGACCAAGAAGGAGAGTGATGGAGTGCTGCATCAGATGACCTGGCCTCCACAATCACCCGACCTCAACCCAATTGCGATGGTTTGGGATGATTTGGACCGCAGAGTGAAACAAGTGCTCAGCATATGTGGGAACTCTTTCATGACTGTTGGGAAAGGATTCCAGGTGAAGCTGGTTGAGAGAATGCCAAGAGTGTGCATATCTTAAAGTAATGATGGACTGTCATTTATCTTTGCTTATTTGAGTTGTTCTTGCCATAATATGGACTTGGTTTTTTACCAAATGTGATCGCCTGGATTCACTCTTTATGTAGCAAAATTTTAAATTGTGTGTTTTATATTGAATAAAAGTAGACTCAGAGCTACAAAATGGTATATCGTAAACTGAATTTGAGGAAGAATGGGAAAATAATCAATGTGTTGATCAATGTGTAAACTCACATTTGAGAAAATGGCCTTTGAGTGTTTTGGTATCTAGTGAAGAGCTCCTCTTTGTTTACACCCATTCAGCATCGTTCACACTCTCTTAAGCTTAAGCCCCACCCATCTCGTTTCGCTCATGGAGTGCACACTTGACGCTCTGGCTGATGATTTGTTTACCTATAGTATGGATAACATGAAACAGCATAACCATCTCAGCCGGAAACAATTTCTTTACGCTATTTTGCAGACGTTTAACGTTACTGACACCGGCCATATTTAACGGGTGTTGTACACACATCACCTAACGAGCCAGGCAGCTAACGTTAGCTAGTTAAACAACAATGAACAGTGCAAACAATGCCACGGTGATGGGAGCTACCCAACCAGGTTCAATTTTAGCTAGCTAACATTAGGCCCTAACTAGAAAAGCAAATGGCTCTGGGAAATGAATAACAACATTAGCTAGGGAGCCAGCCAGCTGACGTTAGCTAGCTAGTTAACAGTACACTTTAGCTTGAAATGAAACCACTTTATGTCAAAATTAGAAACATATAATATCGGAAAATGTAGCTATCTAACGCTACACTTTATCTTAAGACATGTAGCTACCTAGCTAGGTAAACAATGAACCTAGCTAGGTAAATAATGTTTATGATCACACACGTCACGTAACGTTAGCGAACAAGTGAGCCAGTGTTAGAACACAATGCCAAATCATGTCGTTACTACCTTGCATGAATACGGCTCTGGGATACGAAAAATAACGTCAGCTAGGGAGCCAGTCAGCTAACATTTGCTAGCTAGCTAACAGTACACTTTAGCTTGAAATGAAACCACTTTATGTCAAAATTAGAAACATATATCTGAAAATGTAGCTATCTAACGCTAGACTATCTTGCCTGTATACATCATCATGCATGATAGATGCGTTTCCCTGTCAGGAATGCTATACCACAGTTGCCCTTAGTTTGAGATGTAATCCGGAGACCGATGTATTCTCCATCTCTTTAGCTATCATACTCTAATTCCAATAACTCCAGAAAGTGGAGATCAACACTTATGAAGCTCCACTACACAATACACAATACAAGCCGTGTTTGACAGGATTACCAACACAGACTGACAAGCTCAAATAGACAGAAGCCGTCTATATGGCAGACCAATCCAAACGCATCTCTCTGCATGTCCAGCCCACTCATTATCTCAGCCAATCATGGCTAGTGGGAAGCTTGCTAACTTTTTCTGTGGCTTAACCAACAAGGCTTGTAATTCAACAATTGTATTCGTATTTACAGATGGCATACAAGTTTGTTATTAAGGCATATGAAAGTTCACATGTTCGAGAAGGCATTTTTGCCAAGAAAATGCAGTTCAAACGGCTCTCCTGTGAAGTCGTGACTTGCAACATATGCCTAGTTTCCTGAATCGAGGCACAAGTAGGGCTATCTTCTGTATACCACTGTATACAACCTTGTCACAACACAACTGATTGGCTCAAACGCATTAAAAATTCCACAATTTTACTTTTAACAAGACACACCTGTTAATTTAAATACATTCCAGGTGACTACCTCATGAAACTGGTTGAGAGAATACCAAGAGTGTGCAAAACTGTCGTCAAGGTAAAGAGTGGCTACTTTGAAGAATCTCAAATATAAAATATATTTTGATTTGTTGAACACTTTTTTTGGCTACTACATGATTCCATATGTATTATTTCATAGTTCTGATGTCTTCACTATAATTTTACAATGTAGAAAATAGTTTAAAAAAATTAAAACCCTAGAATGAGTAGGTGTGTTCAAACTTTTTGACTGAAAACTTCTATTTGGGAGAAGTGAACACACTGAATTTGTCATGATAGAACTACATCACATGAAGCCTAGGGTGAAAAAGAGATTCTAAAATATCCACAATACTCACTGAGACAGAACTGTCTAACTGCTGCTCAGGGTCAGCTGGCTGGCTTTAAATCATGCGAGTACACCTTCAAATAAAACAATGGTTGAACATCTCTCCAAACATAGACCGTAACCTGTCAGAGAGCAGCTCAAGCCACCACGAGTCATGATTCATCTACATCACCTGAAGCCTAGAGTAAAAAAGAGATGCTGTAATATCCACAATACCCACTGAAACTGTCTAACTGCTGCTCAGGGTCAGCTGGCTGGCTTCACTCTGTCAAAGTGCTGGACAGCAATATTACAGACAGGAAAAAGAGACATTAGAAATGTAAGAGTAAAATAATGGTAAGTAAGCAAGTTATAGGAAATATGTCGCATCTACCTTATTGGAGGAGCAATTTTCTCAACAGCTGGCTTTTCTCTGCAACTCTATCGATCACCATGTCAGTATCCAGGGCCATTAGGATGCACTTCTCAGTGGCCATCAGCATGAAGGCCTCTAGGTGTTGTTCTGAGAGAGTGCTCCTGAGTCTGCTCTTGATATACTTTAGGGTAGAGAAACTTCGCTCACAAGCTACTTGGGTAACTGAGAGGGTGAGTAGGAACTTGTATCCAAGGGCAAGGATATGTTATGCATCAGTCAGCAGGTTGTAACGTCTCAGCGGTGGACATTCTTTGCAGGATGAGCAGAATTTATTATTCATTTCCATCAGGGCCATCCTCCACTGTCCTCCAATCCTGAACTGTTCAGTCTTTTCCACTGTACAGCGAAGCTTCTCAGCTCACACTGCAAATTGTCAACAGTTGCTCAGCTATCAAATCAAAGCAAACATTTGCTGAGCTCTTGAAGGACTGTCTCTGGAAGACCATTTGGATGTTATTTGGGAGAAGTTTCTAGGGTCCAGAAGGGCTAGGTCAGCATATAGAGTGCCATGAAATAGAAATCGTCTGTGGATACTATCTGTGACTGTATCCATCATTTGATTGTGGAGTTGAACTTTATAGGCACTCTCTGCCTCTGTCAAAGCTTCATCTTGAGCCATCTCTCCGGACATAAATGTCTTCTTTCTTGCCCGTTTCTGTGGCAGAGTGGCTTCCACCTCCTCCAGTTCTGTGTCCTCATCCTGTTCTTTGATATTCTTATTTGCAAACTGAACATGTGTCTGTAGCTGCCTTAATGGTGTTAGTCTCTTGACATGCCTTTCAGGGTTTCCTGTGTAGCCACGACCATTCGATGGGCAGACAGGATGTCCCTCCCACTTGTCTGCAGGTATTTGGACAGTGGTGACGTGTTCTCAAATATTCAAAGAAATATTTTAACTGTCAGTATCGTCTCATACCGGAGAAGAGCCTCAGTAAATCCTCTTGTCTTTACCCGAACAGTTGTCTTCATGTTGGCCTGTCCTTATATGGCTGATAGTGTGAGAAGTACTTCAACATTGAGACCCTGGTCTGGTTTTCCAAAGGATCCAATGACCTTCGTTCAAGCACTATCCTTAGCCCACCAGAGTGTTTCTCCGATTGGAGATGGGCATCTGTGTCGCCTGTCCTGGCTCTTCTTCTCCCACACATCCATCCTTTGGTAGGATTCACGGAGTAATACAGCAATGTCGTTAAGGAGAGGAAACAGTGACCCACTTACTAAGACAATTTCAGTTGTTGTCAGAAAAAAACAGATTAAGAACATGTGCATAGCACCATACATCCACTTGATTGGGGGACTTTGAGGATAAGAGAGCAGAGAAGCCCTTAAATTTGCCCTGCGTATTGGATGCTCCATCCGTAGCATTGCCAATGCACTTGCTCATGTCTAATTTGAGTTTATCCACGACATCTGTCAGCAACTGAACAAAGTACTGTACAGTGGATGCCTCACACTTTACACTTCACAGCAGCCACAAGCCTCTCTTGTACGACGTTTGTCACATATCTCACAATGACAGAGCACTGGTCTTGAGAAGTGATGTCCTGAGTTGTGTCGATCTGGACAGAGAACATTCCAGCTTGCTCAATTTCACTTGACATGGTCTGTTGGACAATGCTCTGAATTATGTGAATGACAGTGTTTACAGTATTTTTTTGAGAGGAGTGTGATTAGAGAACCTCTGCCTCTTGCCCCAGACTGATGTAGGTTCTTGCTTTTCTCAATGCATTCCGTGAGATGTTCTTTCAAGCAGACGTCATACTTTCCCGGAAGTATTATCATCTCCAAGAAATGACCTTGATAGATACTGGTGTCCTCTAATGTATATGCAGCCTCAGACCTCATCCCCCAGTATCTGAGCCCCATCTTGCCAATTACTTTCACTATGTCCACAACACATTCCAGCACCTGCCTTCTCCTGCTTACCTGCTCTCTGTGGGCAGACACCTGACTGCCGCTGAGCAGACTTTGAATGTCTGCTCTGGAGGACATTAAAAAGTCTGCCTCAGCACTACTTCTGTGCATGTTGCTCTTCTCATGCTCTTCTACCCTTTTGGTGAACATGTTTTCAATCCATCATTCCACTCATAAAAATACTGCTTGTCAGTAGGCTTTTCAAATGCCATACAAATTGAACAGTATAACACATGGCTTTCATGTGTATGACAGCCATTTCCGATTGGTGCCGTCTTTAAAACAGAAAAACCTCTGTACTACAGAGTTTTGATTCCTGCATAGGGTGGAAACAAACAAAAATGTTTTTAGGTCATCTGACTTGGGTCTCATGAAATAATCAAAAGTTGGTCTGCCATCCTGGCCTTCCCTGACTCTCTCTTCCACTGAAACTGGACTGGCCCTGCCATCAACCCCAAAGATCATCTCTTCCACTGAAACTGGACTGGGCCTGTCATCAACATCAATGTTCACTTCCCCTGAAACTGGAGTGGTCCTGTCATCAACCCCAATGATTGTCTCTTCCACTGAAACTGGGCTGGGTCTGTCATCAACATCAATGCTCACTTCCCCTGAAACTGGACTGGCCCTGTCATCAACCCCAATGATCGTCTCTTCCACTGAAACTGGACTGGCCCTGTCATCAACCTGGATATGAATAAAAAAAATGTATAAATTAACTAATAAAGGCCCACCCAATTTTGAAAAACTCCAAAAACACAGCAGCAGCAACCCCACTATTTCATATCAAGTGAATGAATGATAACACAACACGTTTTTTTGTGTGACTTTACTCGCCATTCACATTTTGCTGACAGCTTCACATGGGATTTGAAGTGCTGTGAGAAGGAATTCCTTTACCACATTTTCAGGAACTTCGCCTTCTTTTTCTTGGATACCAATAAGTACCAGATTTTCCCTCATAGATCTAGTCTGAATGTCAAGTAAGGCATCTCTCAAAGATCTTCTCCTTTTTTAAGTTCATTAACATCCATTTCAATCTTATTGACTGTCCCTTTTAGCTTGTTTGTTTCTTTCTCCATTGTCTCATCTTTTTCGTCACTCATCTTCAACTCCTTTATATCTTTACTGACTAACTCAAGTATGCCCAGTTTGTCATTTATCAATTTTAACAGATCAGTTTCCACCCTTACCATTCCCGGTGGTGAAAAGCATAAATCGTATGTGTCCGTTGTGGAGTCGTGTTCCTTGTTTACTCTCCGTCATGTTTGGGTGTTGCTTGTTTTCATAATATTTGTTGATACATTTCTCTAGCCCTATGAATTGTTTTGTGTTGTTATCCAGATTGAAGGTTAGGGTTAACCCTAACCCTAACCCTAACCCTAACCCTAACCCTAACCCACGAGTATGTGAAGTGTTAATATTTAGTGTAACTTACAGATACGGAATATTACGATTTTATCTTGAGGCGATCTGCATCGCGGTGTTCAGTCCCCCGTCTTGTCCTGCCACCACATTGCCAGGTCTCTGACCTCCTATAGGCTGCTCATCATCGTCGGTGATCAGTCCTACCACCGTCGTGTCGTCAGCAATCTTGATGGTGTTGGAGTAGTGCGCGGCCACACAGTTGTGGGTGAACAGGGAGTACAGGAGGGGACTAAGCACACACCCTAAGGACCACCGTGTTGATGATCACCGTGGCGGATGTGTTGTTGCCTACCCTCACCACCTGGTGGCAGCCCTTCAGGAAGTCCAGAATCCATTCCAATTGCAGAGTGAGGTCTTCAGTCCCAGGGCCCCGAGCTTGGTGAGGAGCTTGGAGGGGACTGTGGTGTTGAATGTTAAGCTGTTGTCAATGAACAGCATTCTTACTTAGATATTCATTTTGTCCAGGTTGGTGAGGGCAGTGTGGAGTGCAGTAGAGATTGCATCATCTGTGGATCTGTTGGGACAGTATGCAAATTGGAGTGGGTCCAGGTTGTCTGGGATGATGGTGTTAATGTGAGCCATGACCAGCCTTTCAAAACATTTCATGGCTATAGATGTGAGTGATAGTCATTTAAGCAGGTTCCCTTGGTGTTCAACCATGACTGATGAATGGGGGAACTAGTCTCTATTTATACAAATTCCTAGCCATGTACTTTTTCAGTCACGACTCTGAGAAAAATAGGATATTACAGTTTCAGGACCCGTTGATAGTATAGTCTCGAATGGAGTTCATCCCGTTTGTTCTCCAGTGACTGCACATTAATCAATAGAACAGAGGGCAATGATGGTCTATTTGCTCGCCGACGTAGTCTCGTCAGGATGCCGGCTCGCCTGCCTCTCTTTCACAGCCACATCATCTTTCGAGTCCCGGGGATTCGGGACTGGTCTGGAGTAAATAGAAGGTCCAGAGCTGCCGACTTGTTGAAGTAGACATTTTCGGCTTAATCGAGGTTAGTGATCGCTGTTCTGATGTCCTGAAGCTGTTTTCACTCATAGGAAATGATGGTGCAATCATTCTGTACAAAAAAGTTATGATCAGTGTAAAAAAAGCACACATAATAGCAGAATTGTCAGGAGCCCGTAAGATGGCTGCTATCCACTGTAGGGCCATCTTACAGACTAGCAATAAACGTCAACAATGACTGATGAATGGGGGAACTAGTCTCTATTTATACAGATTCATATTTCAATTCAATTAGTGGAGGTGAAATTGATTTTAAAACGGCTGCAGTACAAATTTAACCTTGATTTTACATTAATGTAATGAAGCAATGATGATTGGGTAGATGATGATGGTGATGTTGAAGATGATGATTGAGGCGGTTTGTTGGTAACCAAGCAGAACTGTTATCTTTACAGAAGAAGCACTGAACTAAAAGCAATAGTAATACTTGTCCAGTCCCATGCAGGATGAGCCTCAGTAACTCTGAACTGTGCTCGTTCATCTTCACAAGTTGTACTGTCTGTCAGCACATTCTGAACATTAAGTCTAGCATGGCTCATTTGACAGAGACACGGACCCACAATCGGTATGACTACACTAAGTCCTTAGTGCGTTGCAATAACCCCCAACTCTTTGTCTTATGGAGAACAATTATGAATGACTGGTATTACATGCTCGAATATCAAGAATTAGTATTAGGCACCTCAGTGAAGAACTAATAGGCTACGTCCCAAACGGCACCCTATTCCCAATGCAGTGCATTACCTTTTGGCCCTGGTCAGAAATAGTGCACTACATAGGGAACAGGGTGCCATTTGGGACACACTCATAATTATTTTTACCATGCTGCAGCTAGCGTAGCGCTCCGCACTTCATTAAACTACAGGCTAATTAGGGTTTCCTTAAAGGCTGTGTGATCAATGTAGCTTCTTGCATACGGTACATATCTGTGAAGTTTGTCTTAGTGTCTATGTCCAAAATGGCCCTATGGGCCCTGGTCAAATGTTGTGCACTATATAGGGAATAGGGTCCCATTTGGGACGTAGAACTTTGTCTTAGCAACAAAGGAAGACAGGAAGCGGCTTCACTGACCCAATAGCAATAATCTTTGCTCGCTCAAGATAGACTTGATCATTTGAACTAAAATCGTCTCTATAGTTAATAGCTTTAAAAAGTCGAATTTAATCATACTGACTTATAGGCATGTTGGCCATTCATTGAACGAGGAAGGAAGCTTCCTGTCACTACAGTATTAGATGGGCTTTGATATTTGGACCTTCAAAATATTTAAATATTTAATATTTAAAGGTTATTGAATATGAATGTTAAATGGTTTTCCTGTTGGAGTGTGTATAGCTGTCTGGACCAGAGGTAGTTTAAGGTGATTTTAGCTCTGGGTTTGATTTGCAGTTGGTTTACTAAACTGCTGGGTCTCCTAAACCATAGGGTAGGTTAGGTATTGAATATGTTGCCATGGCCGCTTGGGTGAGGCCTAGATTGGCCTGTTTAGGGGTGTGTTAAGGTGAGAGATGAATTTTATGTTACCCGCCCGTCTTGTAGTGAGATCACTGCAACTGGAGTGCTCTCCCTAAGGAGAGATGTTTATTTAGATTCAAATCAAATTGTATTAGTCACATGCGCTGAATCCAACAGTGAAATGCTTACTTACGAGCCCCTAACCGAGAATGCAGTTTAAAGAAATAAGAATAAGAAATAAATGAAACAAGTAATTAAAGAGCAGCAGTAAAAAATAACAACATATACAGGGGGTTGCCAGTACAGAGTCAATGTGCAGGGACACCGGTTAGTTGAGGTAGTATGTACATGTAGGTGGTGTGGAGATGGGGGGGCAATGCAAATAGTATGGGCAGCCATTTGACTAGATGTTCAGGAGTCATATGTCTTGGGGTAGAAGCTGTTTAGAAGCCTCTTGGACCTAGACTTGGAGCTCCGCTACCACTTGCCATGTGTAGCAAAGAGAACAGTTTATGACTAGGGTGGCTGGAATCTTTGACAATTTTTAGGGCCTTCCTCTGACACACCGCCTGGTATAGATAAATGTAACAAGTAATTAAAGAGCAGCAGTAAAAACTAACAATATATACAGGGGGGGGGGGGGCACTGGCACTAACTGGTGCCAGCAGAATACCACCCTGCATCCCACTGCTGGCTTGCTTCTGAAGCTAAGCAGGGTTGGTCCTGGTCAGTCCCTGGATGGAAGACCAGATGTTGCTGGAAGTGGTGTTGGAGGGCTAGTAGGAGGCACTCTTTCCTCAGGTCTAAAAAAAAGTATCCCAATTCCTCATGGCAGTGATTGGGGACACTGCACTGTGTAGGGTGCTATCTTTTGGATTGGATGTTAAACGGGTGTCCTGACTCTCTGAGGTCATTAAAGATCCCATGGCACTTATCGTAAGAGTAGGGGTGTTAACCCTGGTGTCCTGGCTAAATTACCAAGCTGTCCCTCATACAATCATGGTCACCTAATCATTCCCAGCTTACAATTGGCTCATTCATCCCCCTCCTCTCCCCTGTAACTATTCCCCAGGTTGTTGCTGTAAATGAGAACGTGTTCTCAGTCAACTTACCTGGTAAAATAAAGATAAATAAAATAATGTACTGGGTGATGTACTGGGCCATTCACACTACCCTCTGTAGTGCCTTGCGGTCAGAGGCCGAGCAGTTGCCATACCAGTCAGGATGCTCTCAATGGTGCAGCTGTAGAACCTTTTGAGGATCTGAGGACCCATGCCAAATCCTTTCAGTCTCCTGAGGGGGAAAAGGTTTTGGCGTGTCCGCTTCAAGACTGTCATGCTGTGCTTGGACCATGTTAGTTTGTTGGTGATGTGGAAACCAAGGAACTTGAAGCTCTCAACCTGCTCCACTGCAGCTCCGTCGATGAGAATGTGGGCGTGCTTGGTCCTCTTTTTCCTGTAGTACACAATCATCTCATTTGTCTTGATCACGCTGAGAGAGAGGTTGTTATCCTGGCATCACACGGCCACGTCTCTGACCTCCTCCCTATGGGCTGTTTCGTTGTTATCAGGGATCAGGCTGTTGTGTCATCTGTTGTGTCATCTGCAAATGTAATAATGGCATGTGAGTTGTGCCTGGCCGTGCAGTCATGAGAGGGAGTACAGGATGGGGCTGAGCACGCACCCTTGAGGGGCCCCTGTGTTGGGGATCAGTGTGGCGGATCTGTTGTTACCTACCCTTACCACCTGGGGGCGGCCCGTCAGGAAGTCCATGATCCAGTTGCAGAGGGAGGTGTTTAGTCCCAGGGTCCTTAGCTTATTGATGAGCTTTGAGGGCTCTATTGTTGAACGCTGAGCTGTAGTCAATGAATAGCATTCTCACATAGGTGTTCCTTTTGTTCAGGTGGGAAAGGGCAGTGTGGAGTGCAATAGAGACTGCATCATCTGTGGATCTGTTGGGGCGGTATGCAAATTGGAGTGGGTCTAGGGTTTCTGGGATGATGGTGTTGCTGTGAGCCATTGCCAGCCTTTCAAAGCACTTCATGGCTACAGACATGAGTGCTACGGGTCGGTAGTCATTTAGGCAGGTTACCTTAGTGTTATTGGGCACATGCACTATGGTGGATTACTTAAAACATGTTGGTATTACAGACTCAGACAGGTAGAGGTTGAAAATGTCAGTGAAGACACTTGTCAGTTGGTCAGCGCATGCTCGCAGTACACGTCCTGGTAATCTGTCTGGCCCTGCGGCCTTGTGAATGTCTAAAGGTCTTAGTCACATCGGCTGCGGACAGCGTGATCACAAAGTCTTCTGGTACAGCTGGTGCTCTCATGCATGTTTCAGTGTTATTTGCCTGGAAGCGAGCACAGAAGCAGTTTTGCTCGTCAGGTAGGCTTGAGCGTGTGTGTTTATGTCTGTGTGTGTGTTGCGGCTGAGTAGACCACTCAAACACCAAAGGTATAGACACAGTTCACAATTACCTTTGAAATATACTTGAATACTCATATACATATTTAACCTCCTACAGTCGTTGTCCGTGCCCCCGCAAAAAAATACATTAGCATAATAAAAACATCATCAAAATCTGACTGTTTTATGATGGAAATATATATATATATATATATATATATATATTGCATGGGCTGTGTCTCATTCCCCATTATCGATCAATCGCAGTCTTCCGCATCTGCAGGGGAAGGTCGCCGAGCTACAGTGGTGTTTGTCAGACTATGAGACATCCCGAAAATCGGTCTTCTCACGAAAGCTCTGTAGCGTCTGAAAGGTATGACCACTCTGGAAAGATGAGACTCTCACAAACATGATGGTGTTCTCTGTTTTGCTCTATGACCCCAACACGCGTTATGAGACTCTTCTGAAGTCAGTACCGCCGATCTACCAACTTCTGTCTGTAGCATTTGAAGAGTTTGGACTACACACTAGTATGACCCCTCTATGGAAAGGTGAGACTCTCATGAACACGTACATGTTTTGCTCTAGCATTCCCAAAAGCCTCGTCTGAAGGTATCCCGGTACCAGTAAAAAAAAATGAATGGAAGTACATATGGAAGTAGTTTAGTACCATAAATAAAAAATACCCTGATCTTTCTTATATCTCTCAGAAATAGGACAGGCACTTTAAAACAAACTTATTCTTTGACTGTTGGTTTTTCCATGAATGCATCTGTTATTTAATGTGTTTCTGTGGGCTATTTGTATTTGTATTTGTATTTATTATGGATCCCCATTACCTGCTGCCAAATTTCACAACACATTGTGTGCCCTCAGGCCCTTACTCCACCACTAACACATACAGTGGGGAGAACAACTATTTGATACACTACCGATTTGGCAGGTTTTCCTACTTACAAAGCATGTAGAGGTCTGTAATTTTTATCATAGGTACACAAGATCTCGCGATACATGGCCCCATCCATCCTCCCCTCAATACGGTGCAGTCGTCTGGTCCCCTTTGCAGAAAAGCATCCCCAAAGAATGATGTTTCCACCTCCATGCTTCACAGTTGGGATGGCCAATGCTCCACGTTTTTTCAAAGGTCCACCACACCAGCTCCTCGTTAGTATAGTGTTCTTGGGGTTGTACTCATCCTTCTTCTTCCTCCAAACACGGCGAGTGGAGTTTGGACCAAAAAGCTCTATTTTTGTCTCATCAGACCACATGACCGTCTCCCATTCCTCCAGATGGTCATTGGCAAACTTCAGACGGGCCTGGACATGCGCTGGCTTGAGCAGGGGGACCTTGCGTGCGCTGCAGGATTTTAATCCATGACTGCGTAGTGTGTTACTAATGGTTTTCTTTGAGACTGTGGTCCCAGCTCTCTTCAGGTCATTGACTAGGTCCTGCCGTGTAGTTCTGGGCTGATCCCTCACCTTCCTCATGATCATTGATGCCCCACGAGGTGAGATCTTGCATGGAGCCCCAGACCGAGGGTGATTGACCGTCATCTTGAACTTCTTCCATTGTCTAATAATTGCGCCAACAGTTGTTGCCTTCTCACCAAGCTGCTTACCTATTGTCCTGTAGCCCATCCCAGCCTTGTGCAGGTCTACAATTTTATCCCTGATGTCCTTACACTGCTCTCTGGTCTTGGCCATTGTGAAGAAGTTGGAGTCTATTTGATTGAGTGTGTGGACAGGTCTTTTATACAGGTACCGAGTTCAAACAGGTGCAGTTAATACAGGTAAGGAGGGCTTCTTAAAGGAGGGCTTCTTAAAGAAAAACTAACAGGTCTGTGAGAGCCGGAATTACTACTGGTTGGTAGGTGATCAAATACTTATGTAATGCAATAAAATGCAAATTAATTACTTAAAAATCATACAATGTGATTTTCTGGATTTTTGTTTTAGATTCCGTCTCTCACAGTTGAAGTGTACCTATGATTAAAAAAAAACTGCTAAATCGGCAGTGTATCAAATACTTGTTCTCCCCACTGTATCAACAGTACTAAATCTGTGTGTGTGTGTGTGTGTGTGTGTGTGTGTGTGCGTGTGTGTGTGCCAATATTTGTGTTGCTTCACAGTCCCCGCTGTTCAATAAGGTGTTTTTTAACTGTTTTTTAAATCTAATTTTACTGCTTGCGTCAGTTACTTGATGTGGAATAGAGTTCCATATAGTCATGGCTCTATGTAGTACTGTGTGCCTCCCATAGTCTGTTCTGGACTGGACTGTGAAGAGACCTCTTGTGGGGTATGCATGGGTGTCCGAGCTGTGTGCCAGTAGTTCAGACAGACAGCTCGGTGCATGTCAGTTGAATAAAATAAATAAATAAAAGTAGAGTGATTGACAGCCAGGAGAGATTGACATGCATATGATTAATATTAGCTCTCTGTGTACATCCAAGGGCCATCCATGCTGCCCTCTCCTGAGCCAATTGCAATTTTCCTACGTCATTTTTTGTGGCACATGACTGAACAGTAGTTAAGGTGCAACAGAACTAGGGCCTGTAGGACCTGCCTTGTTGATAGTGTTGTTATGAAGAAGGCAGAGCATCTCTTTATTATAGACAGACTCCCCATCTTAGCTGCTACTGCATCTCTTTATTATAGACAGACTCCCCATCTTAGCTGCTACTGCATCAATATTTATTTATTTTACCTTTATTTAACTAGGCAAGTCAGTTAAGAACAAATTCTTATTTTCAATGACGGCCTAGGAACAGTGGGTTAACTGTCTGTTCAGGGGCAGAACGACAGCTCAGGGATTTGAACTTGCAACCTTCCAGTTACTAGTCCAACGCTCTAACCACTAGGCTACCCTGCCGCCCCAAATGTTTTGACCATGACAATTTACAATCTAGGGTTACTCCGAGCAGTTTAGTAATCTCAATTTGCTCAATTTCCACATGAATTATAACAAGATTTAGTTGAGGTTTAGGGTTTAGTGAGTGTTTCATTCTAAATACAATGCTTTTAGTTTTAGAAATATTTAGGGCTAACGCATTCTTTGCCAACCGCTCTGAAACTGACTGCAGCTCTTTGTTGAGCGTTGCAGTCATTTCAGTCGCTGTAGTTGCTGACATGTGTTGTGTTGAGTCATCCGCATACATAGACACTCTGGCTTTACTCAAAGTTAGTGACATGTCGTTAGTAAAAACTGAGCCTTAACAGCTCCCCTTGGGTGATTCCTGATTCTATCTAGATTATATTTGAGAGACTTCCATTAAAGAACACCCTCTGTGTTCTGTTAGACAAGTAACTCTTTATCCACATTATAGCAGGGGGTGTGAAGCCATAACACGTGTTTTTCCAGCAGCAGACTATGATCGATAATGTCAAAAGCTACACTGAAGTCTAACAAGACAGCCCCTACAATCATTTTATGTCTCAGCCAATCATCAGTCATTTGTGTAAGTGCTGTGCTTGTTGAGTGTCCTTCTCTATAAGGATGCTGAAATTCTGTTGTCAATTTGTTTGTTGTGAAATAGCATTGTATCTGGTCAAACACTAGTTTTTCCAGAAGTTTACTAAGGGTTGGTAATAGGCTGATTGGTCAGCTATTTGAACCAGTAAAGGGGGCTTTACTATTCTTGGGTAGCGGAATGACTTTAGCTTCCCTCCAGGCCTGAGGGCACACGCTCTCTAGTAGGCTGAAATTGAAGATGTGGCACATAGGGGCAATATCATCTGCTATTTTCCTCAGTAATTTTCCATCCAGATTGTCAGTGGCTTGTCATTGTTGAGAGACAACAATACTTTTTTTCACCTCTTCCACACTGACTTTACGGAATTCAAAAGGGCAATTCTTGTCTTTCATAATTTGGTCCGATATATACTTGAATGTGTAGTGTCAGCGTTTGTTGTATGCATGTCATCCCTAAGTTTGCTTATCTTGTCAATGAAAAAGTCATTAAAGTAGTTTGCAATATCAGGGGGATTTGTGATGAACGAGCCATCTGATTCAATGAACGAAGGAGCCGAGTTGGCTTTTTTCCCCAAAAAGATTAATTTAAGGTGTCCCAAAGCTTTTTTACTATCATTATTTATATAGAGTTTATCTTTGTTTCATAGTGTAGTTTATTTTTATTTAGTTTAGTCACATGATTTCTTAATTTGCAATATGTTTGCCAATCAGTTGCGCTGCCAGAATAAATTGCCATACCTCCAACCACACCATTTTTAAATTACTCATCAATCCAAGGGGATTTAACCGTTTTTACAGTCATTTTCTTAATGGGTGCGTGCTTATTATAACTGGAATAAGTAGTTCCATAAATACATCAAGTGCATCGTCTGGTTGCTCCTCACTACACACCACAGACCAGCAAATATTCTTTACATCATCAACATATGAATCACTACAAAACTTATTGTATGACCTCGTGTATGACCTCTAGCCACCTTGCTTCTACACCTACATTGCTTGCTGTTTGGGGTTTTAGGCTGGGTTTCTGTACAGCTGATGTAAGAGGGGCTTGATAAGTACATTTGATTGATTGATTGACCTCTTATACACATTATTAGGCCCAGCCTTTGGAACTTTGGTTCTCCTAGATATGGCTATTATATTGTGATCACTACATCCTATGGATTTGGGTACTGCTTTAAAGCAAATATCTGCAGCATGAGTAAAGATGTGATCAGTACATGTTGATGATATAATTCCTGTGCTGTTTGCAACTACCTTGGTAAGTTGACTGACAACCTGATCACGGGTGCAGGCACTGGTTACAGTCTGAAGTTTTTTCCTGAGTGGGCAGCTTGATGATAGCCAGTCAATATTTAAATCACTCATAAAATATGTTTCTGAGGTGATATCACATACATTATCAAGCATTTCACACACATTATCCAGATACTGACTGTTAGCACTTGGTGGTCTAAAGCAGCTTCCCACACTAATGGGCTTTAGGTGAGGCAGATGAACCTGTAGCCATATTACGTTAACAGTATTTAACATTAGATCGTCTCTAATCTTTACAGGAATGTGGTTCTGAATATAGACTGCACCACCGCCTCCGTTGGCACTTCCGTCTTTTCAGTAGATGTTATAACCATGTATTGCTACCACTGTATCATCAAAGTTTCTATCGAAGTGAGTTTCAGAGATATATGAACGTCATCTGTTACAAGAAAGTTATTGACTTTATGGTCCCTGTTACATATGTTAATATGGGCTATTTTTAGCCGTTTTCTGGGTTATTCAATGTTTGACCAAATATTTGTTTGATACCTGAAGGGGTCCTAAAATTCCAAATTAAGTAGCTAAATGATACTTGGTTTGACCATCTTAAAACAATTCCATATGTTATCCCCAGCTTAGACTCTTAATGATTTGAATCGTGAACATAACTATTCACATAATTGCAATTGTGAAGTGAAGTTTGATTAGGTTTATATTGAATTGTAGGCCTAGTTATTTTTTACTTACGTTTGGGTTTGGAGAGTGTTTATTATTCAAACTATGATTCTCCATCATAACGAGCATATTTAACAGTTACAACTCCGTGGCTAATTATCCCAGCAAACAGAGAGAATAACTAGATGAGTGGTCAAAAGTTCATAAAATCAATTTCTATGGAAACCAGATGTATTATATATGTGAAGAGCTGTAGCTACATGCGTAAAGCCCAGAGTTGTTTTCCCTGAGGCTCTATAAGACATATGGATTTAACAGTCTGTTTTTAGGACATAATACATATGGTAATCTCTCACTTGGGGTGAATTAGTTAACTTCTTGAAGGTCTTTCTGTCTGAATCCAGCTCTTATTTTTCCCAAAGCAATTACAGTGAATTTAGACCAGTTATTTCTGCACTCTCTCTCTCTCTCCGGTGGAGGACTGGGTTTCAGTATTGGCTGTTTCCTCTTATTGTTCTCTCGTTCTGCTGTGCCTGTGTGGAGAGCAAAGTGTATGGTGCAGACAGCTGGCTAGAGACAGAGACACAGCGCACTCTGCTGGTGGTAAGGGGAACTCTACTCACTGTGGCCTGGATCTGTCAGAGGAGAAAATCAATACAGCATCCATCCTCCTGTGTGTGTGTGTGTGTGTGTGTGTGTGTGTGTGTGTGTGTGTGTGTGTGTGTGTGTGTGTGTGTGTGTGTGTGCACATGTTCAGGTTCGCACTAGCTTGTGCCTGTGAAAAAGGGAGAGAATGAAAGTGGAGTGAGTGAGTGAGGTGAGAGAGGGAGGTGGATGGGTAGCTGGGTACCTTCAAGTGTATTGAATAGTTGCTGCTTTCCCACTCACAAGTACCACCAGTCTCAGTCACATGTCTCAGAGTCATTCATCTGTGTCTGCTACTGAGATTCAGTATGATGGTCCTGTGTGCGCTTTAGTGAGTTGTAACGTTCTACGTCTCTCCTTCTCTCTCTACCCCACGCAGGTGTGTGTGAGTGTGCAGATTTCACCACAGGACCAACCTGCGAGCGCTGCCTGGATGGTTACTATGGTAACGCGTTGATTGGCACGACCAACGACTGTCAAACTTGCCCCTGCCCGGACCACACCAGCTGTGCTCAAATTATGGAGATTGGGGACGTGGTCTGTACCAACTGCCCTTCAGGACAGAGGGGTGAGATGAATTACTGTTACTGTTAGATTACTGTTAGATGTCTGGTAATGGAAACAAACCATGCCATTCCCCCAACCTGGGTTGGATCCCAAATGTCACCTCATCAAGGGGGGGGGCAAAGTACGGCCCGCGGGCCGTATCCCACCCGACCTGACCAATCTGGCCCGCGAGACTTCATTTTATTAAATAATAATAATAACAATAATTTGTGGTATCCAATTGGTAGTTACAGTCCTGTCCCATCGCTGCAACTCCCATACGGACTCGGGACAGGAGATGGTCGATAGCCATGCGTCCTCCGAAAGACGACTCAGCCAAGCAGCACTGCTTCTTGACACAATGCCCGCTTAACCCGGAAGCCACCACAGGAGTCGCTAGAGCACGATGGGACAAGGAAATCTCGGCTTGCCAAACCCTCTCCTAACCCGGACGACGCTGGGCCAATTGTGAACCTTGTCATGGGGTCTCCCAGTCACGGGCCAGCTGTGACACAGCCAGGATCAAACCCAGGTCTATAGTGACGCCTCAAGCACTGACGCAGCGGTCTAAGGCACTGCATCACACTCTGCATCACACCCCCGCAAATTGATTAACAAACAATTGGTCCGACCAAAAAATGCATCCCTCCGTTGTATTTCAAAACCTTTGAGCAAAAATGTTTGCCCACCCCTGCCCTATATAGTAGGGAATAGGGTGCCATTTGGGACACAACCTTGAAGTTCATTGTTTGCTCAGTGGAGCGGATTTCCACAAATTGGATTTATAAAAACCTTGCTGGTGATAGCTAACTGTTCTCGCTGTCTTGATAAAATTGATCTTGATCCTAGCATGTGTAGAGCACAGTGTGTGAATGAAAACATATTCCCTTGTCGGGTTGGGATCGTTTATTCATTACAAGAATTTCATATATGTCACTGAATTTGAAGTTTGTCTGAAAAATATTGATTTAGGTTGAAATTAGAATGGCCACCGAAACCCCACACACAAACATAAACATCGTCTCTGCTCAGGAACCAGGTGTGAGTTGTGTGAGGACGGTTTCCACGGCGACCCCCTGGGCCGTTCTGGGCTGGTTCGGCAGTGTGAGCGGTGCGACTGTAACGGTAACGTGGACCCCAACGCGCTGGGCGTGTGTGATCACATGACGGGCCGCTGCTTCAAGTGTCTGGGACACACCGAGGGAGACCACTGTCAACGTTGTCGACGCGGTTACTATGGAGATGCCATGGACCGGACGATGGCCAGGAAGTGCAAACGTGAGTGTGTGAACTTGGGAAGAGTGTATATAGGTTTGGGTTACTGTGACATAGGTTTTTTAATTAAGGAGAAATACAAAATTAAAAATGTAGAATGTATTGACAATGAATGTATTTCAACGTGTTATATAATTTGTTCGTGTGCATCAATGTGTGTCTGTGTATATGTGCCCTTTATGTGTGGATTTATAGTGAGCTTTTCTTGAGGGTTTAACAAGTTATTTTCTCATACTGTACTATTGACTTGACTTCAGCAAGTCTCAGTAAAAATTATTCTTCGTAAAAGTTAGAGCGTGAGAGTTGTGGTTAAAAGTGCCATTAGGAACTCCACAGTTGTTGTAAAGTGAGAGAACATTTTCTTTACTCTCTCTCTCTCTCTCTCTCTCTCTCTCTCTCTCTCTCTCTCTCTCTCTCTCTCTCTCTCTCTCTCTCTCTCTCTCTCTCTCTCTCTCTCTCTCTCTCTCTCTCTCTCTCTCTCTCTCTCTCTCTCTCTCTCTCTCTCTCTCTCTCTCTCTCTCTCTCTCTCTCTCTCTCTCTCTCTCTCTCTCTCTCTCTCTCTCTCTCTCTCTCTCTCTCTCTCTCTCTCTCTCTCTCTCTCTCTCTCTCTCTCTCTCTCTCTCTCTCTCTCTCTCTCTCTCGCTCTCTCTCTCTCTCTCTCTCTCTGAGTGAATAGAAGTCATAGACCTACAAGGAAATAGTGTCAGTTGAACGTAGTTCAGAGAAAGAAGCGGAGAGCAGTCTGACATTCCAACTACAGTACTTTGTCTCCATTACAATGTATGAATAGAAAGAGAAAAGTTTCAACTTTAAATACACTTTTTTTTCTCCTGATATACATGAAGGGCATTGGAGGATTTAAATACTGCAGATGTATGAGAGCGAAAACGATAAAAAGAGAAAGCTAAATACTGCAAGAAACGACAGAGAAAAATAGAGCCACAGAGATGGAGAGAGATATAGGCAGTGATAGGAATAGAGACACAAAGAGCGAGAAAGAGAGAGAGAGAGAGAGGGATGTACGTAATGTCTTTGTCCCCCAGAAGTACCTGAGCTGTTCCATCTATAACCCCAGGGCTGAGCAGAGTTTGCTTCATAAATAGCACCCTATTCGCTACATAGTGCACTACAAAAGTAGAGGGAATAAGGTGCCATTTGGAATGCACACAAATATGACAGTGGTGAGGGAGAAGCCCATGAGTCTCCCTGAGTCTCACTCTGCTGTCTCCCTCACTGAGTTACACACACACACACACACACACACACACACACACACACACACACACACACACACACACACACACACACACACAGGGAAACACTGAGTTACACACACACACACACACACACACACACTCAGGCTCAGGCTCAGGGAAATACAGCTGCCCCACAGACACCTCACAGATAAACGGCCTGCTCTGCCTCTGCATTGTTCCAGCTCACATACAGCCAGGCACACAGACCAGACAAGACACACCCTACAAAGAGAAGGATTGTTGTACTTTATTCCTGTCTAGACTATGAACCTCAGAGGATTCTCTCTCCAGATGAAATCCTGCAACTAGTGAGGTCTGGCCGCCCGACAACCCTGTGCGCTCAACCCCATCCCCTCCTCCCGTCTCCCATTCATCACTTCCATCAACTCATCCCTGACCACTGGCTGCGTCCCCTGCCTGAATCGCTCCCCTGAATTGCTGAATCGCTCTCCTCGACTCCTTTGTCATCAAAAACTACAGACCAGTATCCCTTATTTTCTTTCCAAAACACTTGAGGGTGCTGTCTCTGACCAACTCTCTCGCTATCACTCTCAGAAGGACCTTCTTGACCCTAACCCATCAGTCTTCAAGACAGGGCACTCAACCGAGACTGCTCTTTTGTGTGTCACGGAGGCTCACCCCACTGTCAAAGCTAACATTCTCTCCTCTGTTCTCATCCTAGATCTATCTGCTGCCTTTGACACTGTGAACTGTCAGATCCTCCTCTCCACCCTCTCAGGGCTGGGCGTCTAAGGCTCTGCACACTTTTGGATTGCATCCGTCACCTGGTAGGCCACTCCTACCAGGTGACGTAGAGAGGATTTGTCTCTACATCACATACTCTCACTACTGGTGTCCCCCAGGGCTTGGTTCTAGTCCCTCTCCTCTTCTATCTATACACCAAGTCACTCGGCTCCGTCATATCCTCATATGTTCTCTCTTATCATTGCTATGCACATGACACTCAACTACTTTTATCCTTCCCCCTTCTGACACCCAGGTGGCAACACGCATCTCTGCGTTCCTGGCAGATATCTTAGCTTGTATGTCGGCCCACCACCTCAAGCTCAACCTCGACAAGACGGAGCTGCTCTTCCTTCCGGGGAAGGCCTGACCGTTCAAGACCTCTCCATCACTGTTGACAACTCAACGGTGTCCCCTACCCAGTGTACAAAGAAACTTGGCATGACCCTGGACAAAACCCTGTCGTTCTCTGCAAACAAAAGCAGTGACTCGCTCCTGCAGGTTCATGCTCTATAAACATTTGTAGAGTACAACCCTAACTTAAACAAGGAGTGGCTAAGGTCCTTATCCAGTCACTGTCACTCGCTGTTGGCTGCCTGCCTTGTGCTAAACCTTCCCAAGTTCTCCCATGTCACCCCGCTCCTCTGCACACTCCACTGGCTTCCAGTCGAAGCTCAGAACCACTAAAAGACCATGGTACTTGCGTACGGAGCAGCAAGTTGAACTGCCCCTCCATACCTTCAAGCTATGCTTAAACCTTAAACCCCAACCCGAGAACTCAGTTCTGCCACCTCTGACAAAAATGAAAAACGTAAATGTAGAATAGAGTGAAGGGATAGATTAGAAGATAAAGTGAATGGATTGAAGATCGAGTGAATGGATAGAGGGTGGGAAATAAATGATCACAGCAGTGTCTGCAACATTGATATAGGGATAAGATTCAGTGTTTTGTCAGGCTTGTCACAGACATTTTTTATACTGTGTTTAATTATTGTAATTTTTCTGTGATGGATATGATTCATGTCACTTTTTGGAGACTGTTTGAATTGTGTTCTGTTTTGTACTGTATGTGTGTGTGTTTAGGCCACCGTACTTTTTGATACTGTATTTGATGTGAGGTTGCGTGGTTGATGTGTGGTTGACATGTGGTTGTGTCTTCACCCAGCCTGCGACTGCAGTCCTGCAGGGACTTCTGGGTTGTTGGAGGACTGTGACCCCCAGACCGGAAGTTGTCAGTGCCTTAGTCATGTGACCGGGGGAGACTGTGGCCAGTGCTCAGTCGGCTTCTTCAACCTGCAGCCTGGAGTAGGCTGTGAGAGGTACAGGGATTTCTCCAGGGATTCCGCACTAATCTATATGGATTAGAATAGTCCTTTCATTTACATGTTTCTGACTCTATACTTTCTACTGTAGTTCTGTTTTGTCTCGTTAATAATTATTACTGTACGTGAATCACTTTTTACTTTGACTGTTTCTAAGGTGCAACTGTAACCCCATTGGCTCGTCTTCCGCGGGGTGCCACCCAATCACAGGGCAGTGTGTGTGTCAGACGGGACTGGAGGGGCGGCTGTGCAGCACCTGTCGTATGGGCTTCTTTGGTTTCTCCTCACAAGGCTGCAGAGGTAGCTACAGTAGCCTATACTGTGATTGGGTCTAGAAGTCCCTGTGTGTCAAATACTAAGACAGGCCAAAATATCTGCTAAATCAAGTAATTCTGATAACAATAAGTTTTAAAAAATGCAAAACGCAAGCATGGAATTTTCGAATGCTTCCATTGTTTCACCCCTCTCTGACATTCATGTCCCCTGCCCCCTCTCCACCCCTGCCTCCCTCTGTCCACCTGTACCCTGTCCACTCCCCCTCCTCTGTCCCTCTCAGCCTGTAACTGCGACCCTATGGGTTCCCGCTCCATGCAGTGCCACACCAACGGCACCTGTCCCTGCCGCCAGGGCTTCGTGGGGTACAAGTGTGACCAGTGTGAGCTCAACTACTTCCACAACAGAGCCACGCACCAGTGTGAAGAGTGCCCCGTCTGCTACGGGCTAGTCAAGGAGGAGGTAAGAGTGTGCGCGTGCCTTCGTAAGGCTGTCAGTCTCTCCATCTTCTTCTCTGTGTCAGTTTGCCTCCTTTTTTTTGCCAGAATCCCTATCCGTCTGTTTCCCAGTCTGCTTCTCAGCCTGTCTGTGGGGTAAATCTCCATAGGTAATTGGTGCTGTTATTAACCCATCACCACTGCATAATGTCATTTGCTCCAAAACAAAAGTCAGCTATTCAAACTCCTACCCAATAATATCTTTGTAGTCTAACAATCGTGGCCATCTGGCCTCCTTATTTAAACAACTAAGGTAAGTTAACAGTCAGACTGAAGTCAATGTGAAGATACAGAAATAGACCAGGTGCGTCCCAAATTGAACCCTAATCCCAATACAGTGCACTACATTTGGCCAGAAAAGTAGTGAACTGCACTATATAGGGAGCCTTATGTTCTAAACGCTATACAGTGTCTTTTCTCTGCAGGCAAAGCCAATAGCAGAGTTTGGTACTTTCCATACATATGCTTGTTCTTGCTGAAGTGGTTTGTTTTTTTCTCTAGCAAACAATTCGTGTACCTGGGAAAGACTGCTGTGATTTCCACAGCGTTAGCAATTCAGAGGAAACCGGGGTCCGGTCTGCTCAGAGCCCATAAAACGACTCTGCTCTACCTACCAGTCTCTTTCTCTCATCTCTTTCTCTCTACCATGCAGTCTCTTTTTCTCACATCTCTTCATCTCTCGCTCTCATATCTCACCTCTGGCTCTTTTCTACACACCTTCCTCCCTTCTAAAGACAGGAGAGAAAAAGGAGGGGGGGTGGATAGAATGTAACCATAGGGGGAGCACTACAGTATAGAAAATGGGGGAGAAATCCTTTTGTTACAGTATGTTCCTTTTGTTCATGTACGTTTCAAAAACAGCAACTGGAAGATACCATATTGTGTTGTGTGTGTGGAGTTATTGTTGCTCTTATCGTAATATAATAACAGATTTTACCTCTGGGTGGACTGAAGTGTCCAAATTACAGGTTTTTAAAGTGAATGTGGGTGAGTGTCCACCAAGGAGAGTGAAAGAGAAGTGGTATTATAAATGCTCTCTCCACCTACAGATGTACTATCTTCATTTGACCAATTTCTCACAGCAGACAAATAATCCTGCAGCAACAGGACATGTGAATTATTATGTGGATTATAATTATAAAGGACATGTTTATAGGGATTGATGCATTTTTGGGAAGGGCAAATCCACAAAAAAATGTATGTGAAAATTACAATCTTTTGAAGCCTTTTTAAACGTTGAATTCACCGCAAATGGCATTTTCTGCTGCACAGGACAATTCTCTGCGACAACAGAGTGATCAAATTAAGATAGGACATCTGTACCTCCTCACCTGTTCGTGTTTAGCAGCGACACACACTCACACACACACACAGGTTGAGCCTGCTAATTGCCTACTCCAAAAACGGATGGCTCCCCAGCCAGTAATATGCCTTTGTCATAGAGGCCTGGAAGCTCATGCAAAAGCAAGGTCCACTTAAGAATTGACAACCAATGTATGAAACTGTGCTTAGGGTTGAGCTTGCCCTGCTCCCACTGCACAGAGAGTATTGCTTTTAAAATGTACAATCGGTTTCACGTTAAGATAGACAATCTACTCTTAACGTAGATGTTTATCTCTGTGTTTTGAATGAGATTGAATACGCTTGTCACGCCCTGGTCAAAGTATTTTGTGTTTTCTTTATTATTTTGGTCAGGCCAGGGTGTGACATGGGTTTATTTATGTGGTGTGTTTTGTCTTGGGGTTTTAGTAGGTAGTGGGATTGTGGCTTAGTGGGGTTCTCTAGCAAAGTCTATGGCTGTCTGAATTGGTTCTCAATCAGAGGCAGGTGATTATCGTTGTCTGATTGGGAACCATATTTAGGCAGCCATATTCTTTGAGTGTTTTGTGGGTGATTGTTCCTGTCTCTGTGTTTGTTGTCACCAGATAGGCTGTATAGGTTTTCACGTTACTTTTTTGTATTGTTCGTGTTTCGTCTTTATTAAAGATGTATCGAATCAACCACGCTGCATTTTGGTCCGACTCTCTTTCAACCAAAGAAAACCGTAACAACGCTGTAAATATGGCTGGGTGTGATTTTGTTTTTGGCCACTGTGGGATCATGTTGTCATCTGCTTTCAATGACAATCTCGTGTTGAAAAAAGTCCATCGCAGCCATTTTGTTTTATTTCAATATCTAATCACTTCTGGGTAACAATTAAGTTGTGTTCAATTAAAATGTCAAAATATGAAAGACATATCTTCTTAGCAAAGAGCAATTTCTCAATCAAGAACTTTGCTCGGACAGTCTGGGTGTGGTCTTAGTGGGGAGGGGACAATTGAAAACTAGCTGTTGTTGGCAGAGAGGTGTGGAACTCTTTCCTGTTGGTCTATTACTAATTTACAAGCTGAAATTCCAGGTGTTTTTTTCAAACAGCTCTAACACTAAAAGGGCAGTATCATAATTTTCAACATTTTACCGTATTATTACAACATCAGTGTGGAAATATGTATAAAACACAGGAAATCAAGTTTTTGACTGCACTGGGCCTTTAAAAGTGTGTACACCTATACAAAACCTTTCCAGATCCTGGATCTGAGAGGAAACCTTATCTTTTTTTCATTACACACTTTGGGAGCAGCATACCAGAGTGCATATTTGTATTTGTATTCTCATCATTGACAATCTCCCCCACCAAACCTCCATTGTTTGGTGTTCTGGTGTTTTCCCATACAGGCAGGGAAGCTGAAGGCACGGCTGCAGGATTTGGAGAAGCTCCTGGCACGCTTCGACTGCCGGAATGGCTCCGGACGCCAGCATCACGTGCGCGAGTATCACGTGCGCCAGCATCACGAGCGTGGCCATCAGGGGGAGGACAGCCTGCCCAATGCGCTGGAGGACTTCCTGGCTATACAAGGTAAACAATCAGCACCCCACCCACTCACTCATTCCACTCGATCAATCAGAAAACTCTGTGACAGTTTGTTATTCTCAACCAACCAGTCAGGAAATCGGAAATCCCTGTTCAGCTAGACATGGTTAAAGATATAACCCAACATAATGGGATAGAACGAGACTGAATCAGCAGTCAACCAGCCTAACAATCATCTCTCCACAATTAACGGAATTTTGCATTATTTTATGAGCAGAGGGGGGGGGGGGGGGGGGAGTACCATAAAAGGCTTACAGGTTCATTGATATGGACAGAATGGAGGCTGAGTCCCAACAATACAGAACAAGGCAGGCAGGGCTGTGTATGGGCAACTTAATCCCTATTTGTATGACAGAGATGCAGAAAGCACATCCTTTAATCCCTGTATTATGATTAAAGCTATAATCAGGATTATGGCAGTCCAACCGCTGCCCACCCTACTTTGGAACGCCACTAGTCTTCGTTGGTGGGACATTCTGCTCTGTGCGGTCCAATAACGCTAGGCTAGGAGTGGGGACTCTGTGTGGAGAACCGAGACAGAACAGTGTACACACAGACAAACACACGCACACAGACACAGTTTATCATCTCACAGAGCGAACAAAGCGGTAATGACCCTCCTCTCACAAATAGACCCAGAATGTCACATTAGCTAGGCGCACGGCAGTTAACATTATGAGACGACAATAAAACCAGAACAACAACCAAAGGCACCTGGACTCACTGTGCAGTGAGTTCAGTCTAAGAATTTACAATATGCAGGTCATGATAAAATGTAACGGTTCCACTACAAATCACACTACAAAGGGGTTGGCAGGCCTTGTGTCCCAAATAACAATACTACTGAAATGGAATCCAAAGGATCCATTTACTGATCCATGCTGTGTATTTTGAAGTTTGCTCACATCTGTTTCTTTGATTCCCCGCAGAGGCAAAAGAAGCCTTTGTCAAACAGTTTGCTCTCCTGGAGACATCTACACACACTCTCTCAGCTCAGCTGCACACTGTTGCCACCGCTTTGAACTGTAGCGCCAGCATGGAGGAAGAGCAGGAGGAAGGGTGGAGAACATTGTGCAGGACCCTTGCTGACTCTGTGTCCGTGATTAGAAGTGCACGGACCCAGCTGACGCAGGCAACTCTGGACCTGGACAACATGGTCAGTGGGACATTCACATTTACTCTTTACTCATTTACACCGTCTCTGTCCCAAATGGCACCCCATTCCCTGCATAGTGCACTACTTTCGACCAATGACATGGGCCCTGGTCAAAAAAAAGAGAGGAAAGAAGTGCACTATGTAGGGAACAGGGAGCCATTTGGGACACAACCACTGTCTCTGACTCATCAATGACTGCTGTTGAGTCTGTCATTTGAAGTATTCATAAATTAATGCCGAACAAAACTCTAAACGTGTTGGTCCCATGTTTCAGGAGCTGAAATAAAATATCCCAGAAATGTTCAATACGCTCTCAAATTGTGTGCTCAATTTTCTGTTTGAGAGCATTTCTCTTTCGCCAAGATAATCCATCCACCTGACAGGTGTGGCATATCAAGAAACTGATTAAACAGCATGATCATTCCAAAGGTGCACCTTTACAATGTGTAGGTTTGTCACACAACACAATGCCACAAATGTCTCAAGTTTTCAGGGAGTGTGCAATCGGCATGCTGACTGCAGGAATGTCCTCCAGAGCTGATGCCAGAGAATGGAATGTTAATTTCTCTACCATAAGCCGCCGCAGTCATTTTAGAGAATTTGACAGTCCAACCATCCTCACAACTGCAGACCACATGTATACACACCAGCTCAGGACCTTCACATCCAGCTTCTTCACCTGCGGAATCGTCTGAGACTAGCCACCCATACAGCTGATGAAACTGTGGGTTTGCACAACAGAAGAATTTCTGCACAAACTGTCAGAAACAGTCTTAGGGAAGCACATCTGCGTGCTCGGGTGTCCTCACCAGGGTCTTGACTTGACTGCAACTGAGCATGTTTGGGACGCTCTAGATCGACATGTACGGCAGCGTGTTCCAGTTTCCGCCAACATCCAGCAACTTCACACAGCCATTGAAGAGGAGTAGGACAACAGTCTACAGGCCACACTCAACAGCCTGATCAACTCTATGAGAAGGAGATGTGATGCGCTGCATGAGGCAAATGGTGGTCACATCAGATACTGGCTGGGTTTCTTATCCACGCCCCTACCTTACTACAGATGCATACAATATCTGTATTCCCAGTCATGTGAAATCCATAGATTAGGGCCTAAAGAATGCATTTCAATTGACTGATTTACTGATATGAACTGTAACTCTGTAAAATTGTATAAATTGTTGCATGTTGCGTTTATATATTTATTCGGTGTAAGTTGACATTGCAGTAGCATACATGAACATATAGTGATCACGCTTAGCGAGGTCTGCAGTTATTTATCCATTTAAAGTATTTTGCCATTTTTTAATTTGAAAAAAAAACTGAGTTACTAGTGGCTATTCAGTAGAGGTTCAAACGCATTGATCAATAGGGATCCCTAAAGCACAGTATTTCTCAATGTGAAGCTCCATATCTCTAAAAATCGAGTGAGTGAGCACACCGTTTCTCTGACTAACTCTTGGCTGAAATGAATGATTTGTTATGCTACAGCTCAGGCTTTCCCCCGTATCTTCACGCTTAACAGCGTCAGCTTGGAATTCTATTATGAATATGGCTGCCATGTTATGTGGTTCTGGGGAAATGAGAGAGCTTGTTTTGGCAGTGCTTCGTGTGTGTGTGTGTGTGTGTGTGTGTGTGTGTGTGTGTGCCGTGCATTTAACTTACCTCCCCAATCGTTTGGGCAAGCCTGGAGCCGGAGCAATGCCATTCCACATTAACAAGCAGAACGACTCCAAAATAGGAAGAGTAGTGTGTGTGTCATGTATTGCGATTCAATTATTCAAATTTTCTCAAAATGAATGTCACAAGGTAAAAATAGTCAACATTTATCTACTGGTGCCACAACAGAAAAACTTTGCCGCTGTATACATTAGTGAGTGAACGTGTGTAATTGCAGCCTTCAGTATGTCTTCTTGAATGCCTATTGAACAGTGAGTTCTGAGTCAGCCTACTTTGAGTTGAACATTGGTCATCTAAGGTCAGCAGATAACTGTGCATGGTCACAATTCAGGTTTAAAATAGCAACTGATGTCAGCCTATACAGATCATACTGTATAAACGTTGTCCTCCAGTTTTCTTTTGTCTATGAGACTGCACCGTTTCAGGTCTTCTCACTTTGCTCTGCTTTCCCAAAGGTCATCCCTTTCAAGATGACACCTGTGCCCAACAGCTGGAACTCGGCGGTGAACGAATCAGAGATACTTATGAAAAGGTAAGTCACTGGAGGTCAATAGACTAAGTGGCCAATTATGACACACAAAGGTCATCTTCTTCTAATAGAGGCACTGCCTCTTCCCGTCTGTCAGTCGCACAATGGCTAGTCTGCCACCGACACCCTCTGTCAATGACAACAGTACAAAGCGTCTGAATATGCTGAATGAATGCCCATTCGGTCTATTGAGAGGGAGTAGAGAGATCGACGAGATAACTGGAATCCATTTGACATGTGCTCAGCAGACCTGTTGGTTTTCTGTCAAATACTTTTTCATCAAACTTGCCTGGAGTTCCATATGGGCGCTGTCAGTGTTTGCATATTTGGGTCTATTCCATTGGTTCCATTGCAGCACAAGATTAGCCAAGCTGAAGTAATTGATATAATAAATACTATTTGAACTCAGGTGTGGTAGTCAGACCCATATATATATATATATATACAGTAAAAGTCAAAGGTTTGGACACCTACTCGTTCAAGAGTTTTTCTTCATTTTTTTTTTTTTACAATTTTCTACATTGTAGAATATTACTGAAGACATCAAAACTATGAAATAACACATATGGAATCATGTTTCAACCCAAAAAGTGTTAAAAAAAAGTGTTATGGTCAAACAGTTCTATTTTTGCTTCATCAGACCAGAGGACATTTCTCCAAAAAGTCCCCATGTGCAGTTGCAAACCGTAGTCTGGCTTTTTTTTATGGCGGTTTTGGAGCAATGGCTTCTTCCTTGCTGAGCGGCCTTTCAGGTTATGTCGATATAGGACTCGTTTTGCTGTGGATATAGATACTTTTGTACCTGTTTCCTCCAGCATCTTCACAAGGTCCTTTGCTGTTGTTCTGGGATTCATTTGCACTTTTCGGACCAAAGTACCTTCAGGCGTTTGGAAATTGCTCCCAAGGATGAACCAGAGTTGTGGAGGTCCACAATTTGTTTTCTGAGGCCTTGGCTGATTTCTTTTGATTTTCCCATCATGTCAAGCAAAGAGTCACACAATTAGCCTATCAGAAGCTTTTAAAATCATTATATAATTTTCTGGAATTTTCCAAGCTGTTTGAAGGCAAAGTCAACTTTGTGTATATAAACTTCTGACCCACTGGAATTGTGGTACAGTGAATTATCAGTGAAATAATTTGTCTGTAAACAACTGTTGGAAAAATTACTTGTGTCATGTACAAAGTAGATGTCCTAATCGACTTGCAAAAATACAGTTTGTTAACAAGACATTTCTGGAGTGGTTGAAAAACAAGTTTTAATGACTCAAACCAAAGTGTATGTAAACTTCCAATTTCAACTGTAGATATTCCATAAAAAATCAGTCGTTTCCAGCTACCATAGTAATTTACAACATTAACCATGTCTACACTGTATTTCTGATCAATTTGATGTGTGTTTTCTTTCAAAAACAAGGACATTTCTAAGTGACCCCAAACTATTAAACTGTAGTGTATATATATTTTATACGATTCCCTGTCTCCTTCTTTCTCCATCTTTCAGTCACACAGAGATGGCTGGTCATATAGAGTCTATAGCGACCAAAGCTTTCATGGCCTCCAACCAGACCTACTCTCTCCTGATGGACCTACTGGAGGACAACTCTGTTGAGGAATACATCAGCAACCTCACGGAGCAGTGAGTAACTAGGCATCACACACAGGCTGGGAATTGCCAGGGACTTCCCCCTTTCATCACAATACTTAGGTGCCGATATATGTATCGCGATTCTCACCATTCTATATGCATTGTTACGAAACCAATAACCAGACTACTGGTTTTTGCTGCACTCGTTATGTCTAGGGGTCTTGGGTCTAGTTAACTGGTATGTAACCTCATTTTAAGATGTGCATCTATGTGAGAAATCAGCATATGCGCGTAGGTGTTGAATGTACATGTGCCTAGGGAGGCAACAACCTTACCTTGGTCCAAGGCCAGTTCTACCGTTCTTGACCTCTTGGTCGGCCAGTCCAAGTGGATCGTTAAGTGTTCAGATGGTGATGAAAATAAATGTATACAAAAGGAAAATACAAACAGGTGTCATGGAAATGACCACTAAGGACCTCAATGTCAAGCTTAAATTAATTTAAGTTTATTCACGCCAGTGGATAGATTACAGACAAACAGCACCTCGTGTGGAGTTTAGTCAGAAGCTCTGATGAGGTTTTTCCCCCATCAGTGTATTTATACCATCGCTTCAGGTTACACAAAGATAGCCAAGTGCATCCTTTCTCAGCAAAGCGTTTTGCTCCCAGTGATCGGCTGCAGAGGAGGAGATCACCTGGCAACCACAGTCTGGGCGTTCAGCCAATATTTCCACTCCCGCTGACCTTGTGAGAACAAACCTCAGACACCGTGTCTGTCTACAACAGGCACATTTCTAAGTATGCAACAGGTCAAACATATGATAAGTGTGAGACACTGAAAAAGCAGAAAGAGACATAGTACAATTCTACTACACTACCACTCCTTTTATCACTTATTCATGATAGTTAACAATATTTTACGCATGTCTCTCAAAAGAGAGGTATCTATACTAAAATTAGAAACTCAAACAAAAAGAGAACACCCAGGAAACCAGTGTGCCTCAAACCTTATCCCATTACCCTTACTGGTAAATACTTTAACAAGGCACAGTGCCACTCATTCCTGTGGGTTCTCCTCAGGGTAGAACGGCATCTCATGAAAAAACAGCTGATCATCACAGTCATTGCGTGGGGGGGGGGCATTAAACATCAAAACTGCAGTCAGACGAGAAGCTAAAGATGAACAGATTACTTCACAACAGGCAAGCATCATAATAATATCAACCAGGAAAACTAAACCAACCATAATCCAACTCCAAGCGGGCTGTCATGTGCCTTTTACTGAGGAGTGGCTTCCGTCTGGCCCCTCTACCATAACGGCCTAATCGGTGGAGTGATGCAGAGATGGTTGTCCTTCTGGAAGGTTCTCCCATCTCCCCAAAGGAACTCTGGAGCTCTGTCAGAGTGACCATCGGGTTCTTGGTCACCTCCCTGATCAAGGCCCTTCTCCCTCGATTGCTCCGTTTGGCCGGGCGTCCAGCTCTAGGAAGAGTCTTGGTGGTTCCAAACAATTCCTTCGACCTCATGGCTTGGTTTTTCCTCTGACATGCACTGTCAACTGTGGGACCTTATATAGACAGGTGTGTCCCTTTCCAAATCATGTCCAATCAATAGAATTTACCAGAGGTGGACTCCAAATCAAGTTGTAGAAACATCTCAAGGATGATCAATGGAGACAGGATGCACCTGAGCTCAATTTCGAGTCTCAAAGTAAACGTTTTGAATACTTATGTAAATAAGGTATTTTCTGTTTATATATTTTTTTATAAATTTACCAAAATGTAAAAAAAATCTGTTTTCGCTTTGTCATTATAGGGTACTGTGTGTACATTGAAGAGGGGGGGAAATGATTTAATTCAATTTCGAATAAGGCTGTAATGTAACAAAATGTGGAAATAGTGAGAGGGTCTGAATACTTTCCGTATGTACTATATGTATATTTTTTACTGCTCTAGGGATACAGCTATTGTTTGGATAACCCTATTTACTATTATTTATTGATTGTATTATTATTTTAAAAAATTACGCTCAATGTAATGTGCACTGCAGAGAACACCGGAAAAATAATTACCACTGAGTTAAATTATTGTATTTTTTGTTTATGTGTCAACTAATCCTATAAGGGATGGGATGCCAACTGGAGATTTGACAGGAAAACAAAATATCAGTCATTCATTCTCAGACACACCTACACAGTACACGCGCAGATACACAGTCTATCTCTTTCCCTCTCTCTCTTTTTCTCTCTCGCTCTCTTGCCGGCACCATCCCTCCAACACTGTCTCTCTTTAAAGGCTCCACATAAGGTGCGAAAAAGCCTGTTAGCCTGCACAGAGCAAGGATAAAAACAGCCGTGCCCTAAGAGATGTTCCTTGCCCCTTGAAGCAATATCTGAACACAGTACCTAATTTCCACAATTTTGTTGTTCCTCTGTCACTCTATATATTTTTCCCAAACAGGGCCCAGAAGTGGTTTAGTTAGCTGTAGCGGTGCCCTACAACAAAATGTCATAAACCTGCCTCTTTTTTTGCAGCTCTTTAAGGCACACTGGTTGAGAAAGTAAGACATTTAGTCACAGGGGAACAGCTCTATTCCTTCCTCTTTAAGCCTATTGCTTTCAGGGGCTGCTTTCATGGAGTAGCAGCATGGAAGGAGCAGCATCGCTTAGCATGAGATTGCTCTGAGGATTATCCCAAACACTCAACGAAAAAATGCAAATCCCTCTGGTGGCCACGCCTCGATGGGAGTTGGTGGGAGGCAAGAAACTTGAAATTGATTTCCTTCATACCAGCACTAGTCTGCTTGGTTCTGGGGAATTCTGTCATTCTTTCAGAGCAATTTGGTGGGTGGGTGGGTAGAAAGCAGGAAGTGTGTGTGTGTGCACACGTGTCCATTGATAAATATGAGGGACACTCAAGAATCAAAACACTGAACGATCTAACCTCTTTCTCTCCCTCTTCACCCTCCCCTTTCTTTCTCTATCTCGCTTTCTATTTTTCTTTCTCTCTTTCTCTCTCCCCCTCCGCCCGCTCTCCCTTTCTATCTCTCTCTCTTTCTATCTCTCTTTCAGAATGGCAGACATGCAGCAGATGAAGGAGAATTTGACGGCCCAGGTGAATGAGACTCTAGCCATTCAGCTGTCTCTGGAGGAGGAGTCTGGTGAGATCATGGTTGCCTTTGTTAACCTCACATCCTCCATATTGGAGCTGTCCAAAAAGATGCCCAACCCCTCATCAGGAACCAACCAATCAGACCCCAGCCTAAGATCGGGTGCCAACCAAACAGAGGTCAGTGGCTACGAGGGTCAGGGGTAACAAAAATGTATTGTACTCTCAAGTTGACTGACCGGATGGATGGATGGATGGATGGATGGATGGATGGAATGATGGATGAATGGATCACTGCTGTGCGTCCCTTCCCTCAGGGTGTTGAGCTGAGCAACAGGACATCTGAGCTGGCGTTCCATGTCCAGTCTAAAGAAGAACTGGCCAGTAAGATCAGAGAGGAGATTGAGCCTCGAATACAGACCGCCCACAACAACCTTGCTGCCGTACAGGACATGCACAAGGTAAAGGGGGCTTTATCTTCACACTACAGTAGATCATGATGTCAGAATTGCCTTTATTTATTTATTTACATGCAACCGAAATTTGACCTGGTGAAATGGTGCTAACAACAACAAACAGAATACACTGTACCAATAGACAAAATAACTGACACATAATTCACATGCAGTGTCAGTCTGTAAACTACAGGTATTGGGGGCTGCATCATTCGTGTTTTCTCATGTTAAGCCTGACAATTCACAAAGCTATACAAGGTGCTGCAATGCTGACATTTAGACTGTTGGCTGGCGGAAATAATGTAATTACTTGTTCAGTAATACAAGTTGGAAAAACAAACAATGCGGATTGTAAAATACATTTTCGATGCAACTGCATACTAACAAGCTACCAATAGATTTTTCTAGAATATACAACTGTCCTGTATAGCCTACCTGAACCTGCACGACCTGATCCATCCTTGCACTCTCTCCCAGCTTGGATGGAAATTTGTGGTGCCTAAACCCATCCTATTAATGCCAAATAATACAGTCAGTCCACCCTCAAAACACCAGCTTACTAGGGATCGTTTTATTATGCAGTGTAGCCTACTATCTATAGCTCGTATTTAGCTGCTATTTATACACTTTTTATTTAAAAAATTACACATCAAATAGCCTAACAATTCTCCTGAAGTATTCCTTGTGACATCTCTCTCTGTCTCTTTTTCTCTTTATGTCTCTTAGGAAAAAAAATGCTATGTGTCTGTGCTTGTCTGTAGTAGCTCCAGTATGCGACTGCGTTGCCTTGTATTTTTGTGATCAAATATTTTCACCACGGCCTTTAGGCCTAGGTTGCAGGCCCAACGGGCCCGACACACAATGCCAGTATGAACGAAATCGCAAACCACTTTTTTTTTGGCCTTCAAGAACTGTTAAAAAAGATACGTCTGTCCGCATCTGCCAATTTATTGGCTGTCCAGCATCCAGATGACCCGTCCGCAGAACTTCCTGTACAGTCAATCTCTTTTCGTAACCTGTTGAGGCTCATTTAAAGATGTTGCCGAACTGCTTATCACCACTTCCTTCTGCCCAGTTTCCCTCATGTTGCTATGGTAATCAAGCTGTTTTTAACCATTTATAGATAGGTAGTTTTCTAAACTAAAACTAGTAAAGAACTAAGAACAAAGCTTTAGGCTCTGTCTGATTGCACTGTCGCCGTCATAGCGTTGAACACTGCATTTGTTCACCGATGTCCCCTTACTTTTAATCAGTTCAATAATTTATTTTTCAAAGCCTGAGGCACTTTAATCAGTCACATTCTTGAAGCCCAAAAAACAGGGGTTACTGTGTGACATCGATGACATGCACATGAGCCCCCAGAGCTCGTTGCCCCTCCCCCCCTGCCTTGCAGGGGCTGTGGAGGTGTCTGGTACACCAGTGAGTACCCCCAACAGTACATGTTTGTTGTAGCCCCAGATAAACACACCTGATTCAGCTCACAGAGGGCTTGATGATTTGTTGACAAGTTGAATCAGGTGTGTTTGTCTGGGCTTAATAAAAATTGTAGGCTACTGTTGGGGTAGAACTGGAGAACTGGAGTTCGGAAACACTGCAGTAGATGGTAGATGCTTCTGGTCAGGTTGTTGTGCAGTCTAATGTCACTCATGTCCCTGAGGTTCTGTGAGGTTCACTCCCCCTTCTCTCTCCATCCCTGGTGCCTCTGCAGCTGACAGTTCAAGCCCAGGGGTCAAAGGTCATTGCCCTGTCATCGGTGGTGACAGGGAAGGAAGTGGAGTCAAAGGCCATTACCCTGCGGAGAGAACTGGAAGGTGACATTTACAGCATTTTGTATTTGTTTCCATTTCTGTTGTTTTACATTTCCGACAGTTTGCTTAGTTTTCACATCCCCATCACTGCAATAGCAGCCCACAAAGTTATTCCAATCAAATCAAGAGAAAAAAATTATACTGAGAAAAACAACTATAAGCCAAATGTAACCATTCCGAATGTGTCTCACCCTGTTACTCTCCCCTTGTCATTTTGTGTGGGGAGTAAGAGCATCTGCGATTGTGGTCTCAAATGCACTTTCAGTTTCACAGCCTTCAATTCATTATAATAATATGTTCACTGTTTATAAAAAATCCAAATAAACAAGGTGCCACTTCGGATTTGTTGTTGGAAATGTCATCAGGGGAATCTGAGTAAAATGGAATAAAGTGGAAAGGGACTAGAAGTAATATTTTCTCACCAACTGTGTTACTAGTACATAGATTGTGTGAAATAGAATAGTCTTACACTACCCATTGTCAGTTATTATCACTTCTGTAGCCATGTCGCTGGCCAACCTGCGTTGCCCCTCTTCATCCCTCAGACATGCAGAGAGAGTGGCCTCAAAGGCAGGCCCAGACAAAGGCTGCTCTGAAGAGGGAGAGGCTGCTGAGGGAGAAGGTTCTGGAAGACGTCAGTAAGAAGGTGAACCAGACCAAGCGAGTCCTTAGGCCTGCCTTGGAAAGCGCTACCCTCTCCAACGCTACCGCACAAGAAGCAAAACACACCGCAAATGCCCTGTCTAAAGTAAGTATGGGTGTGGGGTGGCATAGATGTGTGCGTGTTGTGCGTGTGTGCATGCGTGAGCTATGTTTCCAACTCACCCTGTGGGTTGAGCAATGAGATTCCATTCACGTAACGCACCTCACCCCTCGGAACCATGTTCATTTATCTCTTTCCTTTATTCTTCATATTCCTCTGTGTTTTTCTCTGAGCCCAGGAGGCCAAGGCCACCCTAACCCAGGGCAAGCACACGAGGACATTGTCTGCCCAGCTCAGCTCATCTGTAGACATAACCCTGCAGCAGCTGGCTGAGCAGGAGAACCACACTGTTCAGGCACAAACCCAGGCGAACGCAGAGGTATAACCAAAACACAGCCACTAATCAACCACACTACCCAGGCACAAGCACAACTCAATGTAGAGGTATAACCAAACCACGTGATTCAGAAATTAGGGAGAGAGATTTTTTTAATTCGAGAAGAATGGATAAACTAGTTAAGGATACTATGGTTGTCATGTTTCACATTGTATTTATTAACTACAAAAAGGTCAGACGTGTTTTTAACTCTAGTTCTGCTCTGCGCACACAAGTTTGTTAGCTAGCTAGCTAGATCTGATCCAACTTTAAGCCAACTCTCGGAAGTTCAAATACATTCCAAGTTCCTTAATAGATGCCGCTCCTACTAATTCTTTGGGGCTATTTCAGGTAATGCATGTCATAACAAGGTGCTGAGCGCTTCAAGCCTCCTCCTCCACTCTCTCTCGCTCTCTCCGCACCAACAAAAGTTCAGTCACATCTAGCCTTGACACTTGTCTGTCCAGGACAAGTGACTGTTAGCACAATGCATAGTGTTTGTATTTGTCTTCATTATGATTAAACCATGCTGTTACGGCAAAAGATTTGCTCTTTTGCCATAATACAGATTTTTCCCAAATAGATTAAATAGCTTACCAGCTCCATAACAAGCTGCTCTGAGTAATTTAATGTCAAGCTAAATAAAAATGATTTCAGAGGTTTAAAAAGGAACAGAAAGGAATGCTATAACCGGTAGTTGTTTTGGATTCGAACCGGTTCAGTACTTTATTTTGCTGGTCGGAACAGTAAAATGGAACAAAGTAAATAATGGTTCTGTTGAGAACAAAATGATTGTAAAATACTTTTGGTTCCAACCACTGGTTCCATACTCTTTTTTTAATCAAGGTGTATCAATGTGTCCATTTGGCAGAGGCTGGTGCTCTTGCATAAGTTGATTTTGAACTTTTAGATTTTTATCATTTTATTCCGGTTTTTATGATTAACCACTTGACAATGATTTTGAGAAACTAAAACGTTATTGTTGAAATTAAACTGGTCCATTTCAAATAACGCATTTGAAAATCATACCTGGCATGCAGATCAGTAGAAATGGTAGGATAAATTGTAAGCTTCCCCAAACTTGAAACTCATGCACCACCTTTGGTCTTTACTGTAACACCCACAAAAGAATGTGGAGGTCCCGTGAAAAAAACCTGCCCCCCTCTATAGAAATCAAATGCCCATCTAACTGATTGGTCCTGTCGCTGGACCTACCCGCCTCTGTTTTTGTAAAAAAGCTTGGAGAAATGTAACCACTCTCAAAATCATAGACTGAGCTATGGATGCAAGGACTGACTGACCATGCATGATATCAACACAATCGTTTTAACCATGTTTTGAAGCCATACAGTGTTGTTCACAAATATATATATATATTTTGTTATATACTGTATATACTGTATATATCTTGGGTTTTGATGAGTATGACAGTTGATCTCGGCTCATGAGGAATTTAAAAGTTATATTCTTCAAGAATCAACGGGTCTACAGTATATCATACAAGTCCAGAAATTGATGTATAAACTAAGGATTCTTAGCTTTAAGGTCTTGGTGAGCAGTTACTTCGTAGAATCAGATGTGCTAAAGGAGGGTTGGACTGAGAACTCACAGGATGGTAGATCTCCAGGAAGAGGGTTGGACTGAACTTACAGGATGGTAGATCTCCAGGAAGAGGGTTGGAAAGCCCTGATCTATGCACGTGATGTCACTGTATATTTCTCCCTCTGTGATCACCAGCCTGTAGAGTCTCTGGCCAGTGTAAAGGTGAACATCCAGGCAGCTAAGCTGCAGCTTGAGGCCTACTCCCTCACACTCACCCAGCTCGTCAGTAAAATAGGTAAGTTCAAACCTGCTGACGTTTTCAATATAGTGCACTACTTTTGGGACCATCAGGTCAAAAGTAGAACAATAGGGTGCCATTTGGGATGCACATACATTTCATGCAGTAACAAATGCAACATTTCAGATCAACCAGAAACGTCTACACTTACATGTTACTGCCCTCGCCACTGATCAGACTTGACTTCCATCCAGTCAGTCATATGTCAGATAGAGAAGTCAGAATGGTCATTAGTAAATTGGTCCAAAAGGATTGCTCATACGGAGAAGGATTATCCTGACCTCAACCCACAACTCTAGGGTTGAGATAATGAAGCAATAACACACAAGGGGGTGTGCCTGGATACAGCCTTTAGCCATGTTATATTGGCCATATATCACAAACCACAGAGATATCTTATTGCTATTATAAGTTGGTTACCAACGTAATTAGAGAATTACAAAGAAATGTTTTGTCATACCCGTGGCATACGGTCTGATATACCACGGCTGTCAGCCAATCAGCATTCAGGGCTCGAACTACCCAGTTTATACATTTATACATACACTGGTATAAATCATGTAAATTAAACCCCTAAAATATTGCTATAGTTTTATTGATTTAAATGCAGAAACTAGCTGTGCATGAATTGATTAAATGGTTTTCTACAGTTCCCGTCTGCCCTGTCAATGAGTCACTAGGAGTCACTTATAGCTGGCGGGGTGTGTGGGACGATCCTGATCGAGAAATATCCCTCTATTAACCCCGTTATTGGGGGGGCACAACATGGTGGCACACAGATGTCAGAAGACAAGAGCCCTGCTGATGGCAAAAGTTTAATACTACACTCTTAGAAAAAAGGGTTTCAAAAGGGTTCTTCAGCTGTCCACATAGGAAAACCCTTTTTGGTTCCAAGTAGAACTATTATGGGAACCATAAAGGTTTCTTCAAATGGTTATCCTATGGGGACAGCTGAAGCACCCTTTTAGGTTCTAGCTAGCAGCTTTTTTACTGAGAGTGTAGGCCTGCTCAATACTCCTAGCTTTAAAGTACCCTGTTCATCCCTCCTTCTGTGTCTCACGCTTTTTCAAAATAACTCCTGAAAGAACAATGTAGTACCTCAAATACTATTTTTTTTCTGTTGACCAGATGGGGGCATGGCGCTGGAACGGTTTGAACGTATACTGAGTGAGACGGCAGTGCGGTTGAGTGTTCTGCGTGGCAGCGTGGAGAGCCCGGCCCTGAACGTGAAGATCCAGACCCTGCGATCAGCCGCCCAGGACCAGAACAGCCAGCTGACCCACCTGGAACAGGACCTGCAGGAGATCAGACAGGAGAGAGACAGTCTGAAGGACATTGCCCTGCACCTGCCCCAGACCTGCCCTCAGGCCTCGGGGATAGAGGGACACTAGGATCGGGGCACCAGGAGGACACTAGAGCCCTAGTCCATGCATTCTACCGCCTTCCTGGTGTATACACACTCGTTCACAACACTTCAATGATTTAAAAGAGAGGTCCCACCATGTTTCTTACACCAGAATAATTGTAATTGGGCATAGGAAGGTGAAGAGGGGACAAGTAGGGCCACAGATGATGGATAGGACATTGGTATTTGAATTATTTAGGGGAGATAGTATCTGAGTCCCAAAATGCACCCTATTCCATATAGTGGACTAATTTTGACCAGGGCCCATAGGGCAAAAGTAGTACACTGTGTAGGTATTAGGGTGCCGTTTGGGACACAGCCATAGATGAGGAGTGTAGGTGGAATCATCCAGGTATCCTTCTTAGTTTGTTCTTCAGTACTGTGGTTGTGGTTGTGCATCCCCCTTTGCTGCAGTACAGTCACACAGTTCTACCACTTTGTGTCTGTGCTTTTCAAACTTTGACCTCTACTATACTGACCTGGCTGATACCGTCAGTACCACTAAATCAAACCGTATTGGTCTTATACACATATTTAGCAGATATTCAGCCATAAGCAGTTTTCCATTGCCATTGCCCGCTTTCAACTTCCACCATCATTATCACGTTCTTTCTTTTAATTCTACCCCTCACTCCTTTTTGGCTTTAACTGTCCTCTCTCCTGTTCTAGCCTCTTAATCCCCTCTCTCCATCCCTCCTTCTAAATCCATATCACCCCTGCCCTGTTTCCTTAGTGTTTATGTTCATTCTCATTTAATTTCCCCCTTCATATTTCCAACAGCATTTGAATTCATCTGTGAATAATAACAGTCAGCTAGCTCCCTGTGTTCTATCAAGTTTTAAATAATGCTGATTTTCCACTTTGGAGGAAGGAGTGTTTGCGCTGTGGCGCTTCTCCAACCTGACACATTCATTTACACTTGAGTTATTTTTCATCAGCCCACCATAATTAACAATTAGTCATTTTGCCCTCTGTAGGGTTCAGCCTTCTACTGCAAACACACAGCCACAGACACACACACACACACACATAGTTTGGGATTCTGCGTGTGCCCCTCGCTTTTCCTCAATCTCCTTTTTTCACTTTTCTCTAAAACATTCTACCTTTCTCTCTATCTTTCTTTCTCTCTCTCTTTCTCTCTCTGAGCAAATTATGTTCTCTTGTCTGGCAAATGGAAAAGGACTAAAACAGCTAACTGTTTGTTTGTTCTATGTGGGTACCTGAGGCTGGAATACCTGCTGAATTATGGAAAATATAGAAATGGGACCTCTGCAAAGAATATGTTCCATTTCAGCAGGTGATTGTATTTTGTCGGACAACAAATAGTATATGATTGGTTTTGTGTTTAGATAATAGCCAGAAAAAACTGTTGAAAGCAAAAAATGAAAATAAAATGGATTGTGGGTGTGTGTGTGTGCACGCGCGTGCATGTTTGTGTGATTTTGTAAACAACATCTCTTTGCAATATCTCCTTCTGGCCACATATTGGTGCTGTTTACTAGTATTGAAGAAACAATTGCCAAAGCCATAGACAAGACTGTATAATGAACACCTAAAAATGTATACTGAATCAAATATCGATGATGAAAAGCAGTGATAGAAGTGCCTTATATAAATAAAATTGTTACATTAATAACTTCAGACTTGATGGGACTATATTTCTGTTCAATATTGGATCACTTATTGTAGATAAAACTAACATAAAACCTCCATGCAGTTATTGCATTTACCACACGGAGGAGACAAAGACTCACAATAATTTCTGGCATCCAGAGAACATCACTTGCTGTGTGTTGTTGACCCATATATACAGTACCAGTCAAAGGTTTGGACAAACCTACTCATTCAAGGGTTTGTCTTTATTTGGACTATTTTCTACATTGTAGAATAATAGTGAAGACATCAAAACTATGAAATAACACATGTAATCATGTAGTAACCAAAAAGTGTTAAACAAATCAAAATATATTTTAGATTTTAGATTATTCAAAGTAGCCACCCTTTGCCTTGATGGCTTTGCACAATCTTGGCATTCTCTCAACCAGCTTCACCTATAATGCTTTTCCAACAGTCTTGAAGGAGTTCCCACATATGCTGAGCACCTGTTGGCTGCTTTTCCTTCACTCTGCGGTCCAACTCATCCCAAACCATCTCAATTGGGTTGAGGTCAGGTCATCTGATGCAGCACTCCATCACTCTCCTTGGTCAAATAGACCTTACACAGCCTGGAGGTGTGTTGGGTCATTCTCCTGCTGAAAAACAAACGTACAAGCGTATCGCAGCATAATGCTGTGGTAGCCATGCTAGTTAAGTGTGCCTTGAATTCTAAATAAATCACAAACAGTGTCACCAGAAAAGCACCCCCACACCATCACACCTCCTCCTCCATGCTTAATGGTTGGAACCACAAATGTGGAGATCATCCATTCACCTAATCTGCGTCTCACAAAGACACGGCGGTTACAACCAGAAATATCACATTTGGACTTTCCACCGGTCTAATGTCCATTGCTCGTGTTTCTTAGCACAAGCAAGTCTCTCCTTGTTGTCCTTTAGTAGTGGTGTCTTTGCACCAATTTGACCATGAAGGCCTGATTCACACAGTCTCCTCTGAACAGTTGATGTTGAGATGCGTCTGTTACTTGAACTCTTTGAAGCATTTATTTGGGATGCAATTTGATGCTGGTAACTAATGAACTTTTCCTCTGCAGCAGAGGTAACTCTGGGTCTCCTTTCCTGTGGATGTCCTCATGAGAGCCAGTTTTATCATAGCGCTTGATGTTGTTTGCGACTGCACTTGAAGAAACGTTCAAAGTTCTTGATATTTTCTGGATTGACTGACCTTCATGTCTTAAAGTAATGATGCTCTCATTTCTCTTTGCTTATTTGAGCTGTTCTTGCCATACTATGGACTTGGTCTTTTACCAAATAGGGCTCTCTTCCTTGTAACAAGCACAACTGATTGGCTCAAACGCATTAAGAAGGAAAGAAATTCCACAAATGAACTTTTAACAAGGCACACCTGTTAATTGAAATGCCTTCCAGTTGACCATCTCATTAAGCTGGTTGAGAGAATGCCAAGAGTGTGCAAAGCTGTCATCAAGGAAAATGGTGGCTATTTGAAGAATCTTAAATATAATATATATTTTGATTACTACGTGATTCCATATGTGTTATTTCATAGTTTTGATGTCTTCACTATTATTCTACAATGTAGAAAATAGTAAAAATAAAGAAAAACCCTTGAATGAGTAGATGTGTCCAAACTTTTGACTGGTACTGTACATTATGCTGGGACCTCCACACTACTTCATTTAGCTGTACTGCAGAAAGCTCAGCATGATCTTAAACCCATACATTCTTAATGTATAATGACACAGGACGAGACCCAAATGCAGACACAGGAGGCAGATGGTTCGAGTCTCTGACATTTAATAAAAGACAAGGGGCAGGCGGGCTCAGGATCAGGGCAGCCAGAAAAGGTTGGAACCGTGAGAACTAGAAAACAGGGACTAGAAAAACACGCTGGTAAGCTTGACGAGACGAACTGGCAACAGACAAACAGAAACCACCGGTATAAATACACAGGGGATAATGGGAACAAATGGGAGCCACCTGGTGGGGGGGGGAGACAAGCACAAGACAGGTGAAACAGTTCAGCGTGTGACAGTACCCACCCCCACCTGGCGGCCTACCTGGGCACATACTTGGTTGACCGGGATGCCTGCTGTGAAAGTCAGTGATGAGGACCGGCTCCAGGATGTCCTTAGCGGGGACCCAGCAACTCTCCTCCAGGCCATAACCCTCTCAACCAGTAACTGGACACCCCTACCACGAGGTTGAACCCTCAGGAGGCGTCTCGCCGTGTATGCCGGGTGGCCATCAATGAGACGGGGAGGGAGGGTGGGCCTGGAAACAGGAGACAAAGGGCTGTGAGACAAAGGTTTAATCTTAGACACATGAAAAGTGGATTGTATACGGAGGGTGCAGGGCAACAGAAGACGAACATAAGTGGGTCTAAGGATTTTAGAGATGGGAAAGGGGCCGATAAAGCAGGGGGAAAGTTTACGGGATTCCACCCTGAAGGGCAGATTCGGAGTTGAGAGCCATACCCTCTGCCCGAGAAGATAGCGGGGAGCCGGCGTCTGGTGGCGGTCCACCTGTCGCCAATACCTGGCGACAGGTGGTCCCCTCAAAAAAGAGGGGACCGGGCTCTCTTCCAGGTACGCCGACAGCGACGGACGAACATCTGGGCTGAGGGTATGTTGACATCTTCCTTTTGCTCTGGGAAGAGTGGAGGCTGGTAACCTAGGGAACACTCAAAAGAAGAGAGCCCAGTGGCCAAGCAGGGAAGGGTGTTCCCGGGCGTACTCCACCCACACGAGTTGCTGGCTCCAGGTGGTGGGATTGGCCGAGATGAGGCACCGAAGAGTCGTCTCTAGGTCCTGATTGGCACGCTCCAACTGGCCGTTGGACTGAGGCTTAAACCCGGAGGACAGGCTGGCCAACGACCCAATGAGGGTGCAGAACGCCTTCCAGAATTGGGACTGTGGACCACAAACAGAGACCATGTCAACTGGAAGTCCATGGATTCGGAAGTGGTGCTGCACCATGAGCTGGAGCAACCCCTTGGCTGAAGGTAACTTAGGGGGGGATTGAAATGGGTGGCTTCAGAAAACCTATCCACCACTGTAAGGATGGTGTTGTTGCAATCAGACGGAGGGAGAGCAGTGACAAAGTCCAGGGATATATGGGACCAAAGGCTATGAGGCACAGGGAGTGGTTAACTTCTTTGGGAGTGGAGGGCAATATTGAGTAGCTTGGATAATAAGGTGCCCAGAGTAAACTGCTTGCTACTCAGGCCCAAAAGCTAGAATATGCATACAATTAGTAGATTTTAATAGAAACCAATCTGAAGTTTCTAAAACTGTTTGAATGATGTCTGTGAGTATAACAGAACTCATATGGCAGGCAAAAACCTGAGAAAAAATCCAACCAGGAAGTGGGAGATCTGAGGTTTGTAGGTTTTCAAGTCTTTGCCTATCAAATATACAGTGTCTATGGGGTCATATTGCACTGTCCAGTTGAAACATTATTGAAGATTTATGATAAAAACATCCTAAAGATTGATTCTATACATCGTTTGACATGTTTCTACGAACTGTAATATAACTTTTTAAACTTTTCGTCGGAACTAAGTGATCGCGCATTGAGCATTTGGATCACTAGGCTAAACGCGCAAACAAAAAGGAGGTATTTGGACATAAATGATGGACTTTATCGAACAAATCAAACATTTATTGTGGAACTGGGATCCCTGGAAGTGCATTCCGGTCAAGATCATCAAAGGTAAGTCAATATTTATAACGCTATTTCTGACACCTCTCCTTCTTTGGAAAATGGCTGTATGTTTTTCTGTGACTAGGTGCTGACCTAACATAATCTTCGCCGTAAAGCCTTTTTGAAATCTGACACAGAGGTTGCATTAAAGAGAAGTTTTTCTATAATTCCATGCATAACACTTGTATCTTTTATCAATGTTTATTATGAGTATTTCTGTAATTTGATGTGGCTCTGCACTTTCACCGGATGTTTGTTTGAGACAATGCATTTTTGAACATAACACACCAATTTCAAATTAGGTTTTTGGACATAAAGATTAACTTTATCGAACAAAACAGACGTTTATTGTGTAACATGAAGTTCTGTGAGTGCCATCTGATGAAGATCATCAAAGGTTAGTGATTCATTTAATCGCTATTTCCGATTTTTGTGAGCCCTCTCCTTGGCTGGAAAATGGCTGTATGGTTTTCTGTGACTAGTTTCTGACCTAACATAATTGTTTGGTGTGCTTTTTCCATAAAGCCTATTTGAAATCAGACACTGTGGCTGGATTTACAAGAAGTTTCTTTAAAATGGTGCATAAGCCCCCTGGTCTGTGGGGCGACGCACAATTGGCGTAGCGTCGTCTGGGTTAGGGAGGGTTTGGCCGGTAGGGATATCCTTGTCTCATCGCACACCAGCGACTCCTGTGGCGGGCCGGGCACAGTGCGTGCTAACCAAGGTCGCCAGGTGCACGGTGTTTCCTCCGACACATTGGTGCGGCTGGCTTCCGGATTGGATGCACGCTGTGTTAAGAAGCAGTGCGGGTTGGTTGGGTTGTGTATCAGAGGATGCATGACTCTCGACCTTCGTCTCTCCCGAGCCCATATGGGAGTTGTAGCGATGAGACAAGATAATACTACTAACAATTGGATACCATGAGAAAGGGGGTAAAAAATATGTAGTGTATAATACTTGTATGTTTGAGGAATTTTAATTATGGGATTTCTGTTGTTTTGAATTTGGCGCCCTGCAATTTCACTGGCTGTTGGCGAGGTGGGTGGGACGCTACCATCCCACATATCCCAGAGAAGTCAAAGGAGGCCAGCTGGAGCTTGCCTCTGAGTCTTGTTCTGAGCGCACATAGTGCAGGTGGTGACGAATGTTGAGGTGTCAGAAACCATAGTGGGCCACCAAAAACATTGTCAGATGAAAGCCAGGGTCCGGCGGGAGCCGGGATAACAGGTAAGCTTAGAACTGGGGAGTGCGCCGAATCAGGGACGAACATCCGGTTAGTTCAGGGTAGGCAGAAAGGACTAAACCGGGAAAACAAGAAAACAGGAAAATAGACAAGGCAGGAGCAAGGGGAAAAACGCTGGTAGGTTTGAGGAACAAAACAAACTGGCAGCAGACAAACAGTGAACACAGGTATAAATACACAGGGGATAATGAGGAAGATGGGCGACACCTGGAGGATCAGGGCATGACACCATAGGTCCTTAGGGTTAAGGCTATGAGGGAGTCAAGGTCCAAGGGTAACTCCTGAGCTGCGAGCTTGTCTTTAATCTCCTCTGGTAATCCATGAAGGAAGGTGTCGAACAGGGACTCCAGGTTCCAGGCACTCTCGGGGCACACGTGATAAAGTCTACCGCATAGTCTGCCACACTACGGGAGTGTTGACATAGTAGAAGTAGCTTTCGGGACGCCACTCTCCCGGACACCGGAGAATCGAACACCTTCCTCACCTCCGCCACAAAATCCTCCAGATGAAGGCATATGGCGGATTGTTGCTCTCAAACCGCCATAGTGAGTGTTCTTCCAGACATCAGCGTTATGAGATAGGCTATCTTGGAATGAGCCGAAGGAAACAAAGAGGGCTGCAGCTCAAAGATGAGGGAGCACTAGGAAAGAAACGTCCGGCAGGTTCCAGGATTCCCAGCATAGCGCTCCGGAAGAGGTAAGTGGGGTTCCCGGGATAGGCTGGACAAAATCACCACTGGTAGGGGGATTACTCAGCGCCCAGGAGGTCTCCGTTGTGGCATGCTACCTGATAGATAGTCCACAGAATTGCTCCAGTAATGCTTTGAGACCCTGGTCATGTCGTTCCGCCAAAGTGTAGAGTCCTTCCATAAGGTTCTGAAGTAGATCCTCATGTCTTCCAATGGTGGCTCCATGCAGGGACACAATTTTGCGGCGCTGGTCCGAATCTGCTGGGTCAGTCATTGTCAGTATGTACTATAACATCACAGGACGAGACCCAAATGCAGACACAGGGGGCAGATGGTTCAAGTCTCTGATATTTATTAATAGACAAGGGAAGGGGCAGGCAAGAGGCAGGTCGAGGACAGGCAGAAGTTCGTGAACCAGGTCAGTCAGATGGGTACAGGACGGCAGGTGGGCTCGAGGTCAGGGCAGGCAGAATGGTATGGCAAACGGGATCAGGGCAGCCAGAAAAGGACGGAACCGGGAAGACTAGAAAACCAGGAGTATGGAAAAACACGCCTGCAGATTTGACGAGACAAGACAACTTGTCTGGCAACTTACAAACAGAAACCACCGGTATAAGTACACAGCGGATAATGGGAACAGATGGAAGACACCTGGTGGGGGGTGGAGACAAGCACAAGACATGGTCAAACACATCAGGGTGTGACATCATGTTAACCCTCTGACTGGATTGTGACAGTTCCTGCTCAGACCAACCACAAATTTAAGTCGTCTGTCAGTCACTGCCTGAGGGTAGCCATTTGCCAGGTGTGTCTAACGATCTGATGGCCCAACCAGGAACATCTTCAAGGCATGTCCTTTAGATAAGGGAATGTTAAGTGTTTTGAAAACCAGATGGGTAGCTAGAGAGGCATTTTTCTAAGGAGTGTTTGGGGGAGTTTTAAAATGTTTATAAGTTACAGATGTGGTCTATATTTCTGAAACATGAAAGAACTGTTATAACTCACTGGTTCAAATTGTTTTATTGTCATTCTAGGGCTTATGAAACAATTGGTAAGCCTATATAACTGCATAGGTTTATAAATTGATACATCATCAATCATGATGTTTTGTGTACACAAGTTATATGAAGAATGTGTCTACATACAGAGTGATGTGTCAACCTGCTGTTTGTGACTGATATAAGGCTACATCCCCACTTAGCCCCTAGGTAGCCTGGCAGTGCCAAACACCACACTTTATTCTTGTTTGAGAATCAGGTTTGTTTATGTAAGAGTTAAGTAAGATGCCTGAAGGGTTGTGAGCGAGATGGAATGAAGCCAAACCTAAGCAAATGACGCATTTATGTTATATTCTTCAACAATCAATGAATAAAGATTTATTTGAAATGGTTTCAAATGCAGCCTCTGTCCCCCATTTTGACCTCTGACATGGCCCAACCTGCATTCCCCATTTTCACTTCTGCTCACCTAGACATACCAAGCTAGAACCATGGAAAAGAAAGACATTGGACTCAGGATCCTTCCCATTGAGACTTGTGTCTAGACACAGGTGTATTTAAGTGACCGTGTTCCTTACTGTCCAGATGAGAGCAACGAAGAGCATATCTTTGGCCACAGCCATAGGGATGAAAGACTGAGCTGCCTGATAACTTTTACTTATCAACCTCACCACATCCAAACTCAGAGAGATAGAGAGAGACTTGGTAAGACCTGTTTATAATTCTTGTAATTCTCCTTTTTAACTGTTCAGTCCACTGTAAACCATGTAAACCATCATCTCTCTCTCTTTCATGGGGCTGTCTCTACGAACAGACACATGTCACACATGTCATCGGTAGGGAGGTGGTATCCTTTTTGTGGGGAGGAGACAGTGAAGCATTTGTTTTTCCTTTGTTCTAGGCTGGCAGGGCTGTTTTCTGTCCTGGAATGGTGATGTACCAGCTAGGTTTGGGGCTGACACTAGACCTATATGTTGGAGGGCCTAGGTTCACTGTAGCAGACAGGCATAGGAACTGCTAACTACTTTTTGAGGCAGGCAAAAATGGCAGTGTGGAAAACGAGAAAGCATCAGATGCAGGGGCAGGTTGTACAGACCCCAGAGCTATGCTGCTGTGTGGGGCATCGGGGGGGTTCTGTTTACGGTGGACGAAGAGGGGGTTTGGTTTTTAACTTTTTAGTTATGGTAAAATTAAGTAAAGATTGTGCTCAAATGATGTAACTACAGTGCCAATAAAGTTATTGTTATATAATAATAATCCCTCTATCGCTTTTCTTGCAGTTCTCTGGCCAGAAGACATCGAAAAATATATTGTGAGTGCAGTATGATTTAGGCAATTTCTCCCCGTTACCATCTAGAAGACGGAAACAGTACAGGTGTATCAAAGCTTGGACTGAGAGACTGAGAAACAGCTTCTATCTCCAGTCCATCAAACTGTTGAACAGTCATCACTAGCCTGCCTTTGCCCAGGACCCTGCCCTTAACCTTAGTCACTGTTCTAGCCGTCTACCACCCAGTACTCTACCCTGCACCTTAGAGACAGCTGCCCTATGTACATAGTATCATTGAACACTGGTCACTTTAATAATGTTTACATACTGTTTTACCCACTTTATATGTATTCTAGTCATGGCTCATCCTATATAACTACAGCTGTACACCTTTTCTATTCATACACTCCATACTGTCTATACACACTATTATATGTATATATATATATATATATATATATATATATATATATATATATATATATATATATATATATATATATATACATTACATGTATATGTATATATATTTTGGTCTCTGACATTGCTCATTCGGATATTTCTTCATTTAAAAAAATTGCATTTCGCTGCACTTGCAATAACATCTGCAAATCTTTGTACACAACCAATCAACTTTGATTTGACATGATGATGCTGCTGCAGTGTTCACAAACTATTGGAAAAATTGGATCAGCCTTAGCCTCTATGGCCAAAGCCATAGATAAACTGAATAAAAGCACACATGTAAATGTATGCAGTCAAATAAAGACAATGAAAAGCATTTTTTTGTACTTGGGGCGTATGGACTTTAATTCTGATCAGTATAATTGGTTTGTGAAAATGTTGCTTCAAATCTCACAAATAGGTCTTAGGTAGGTCTGTACATGTCAGGGTTAGTTTCAAATCTTTTTTATTTTGAAAGCAGATTGTGTACCTTACACTTGCAGTTCTTTAATTTACCACACGAGGGTAACCAAGAATCACTTTTATTTCTGGCGAGCCAGAGAGCATCACTTGCTGTGAATTGACTGACCCACTCACTGAACTATAAAAACGGAGCCACTGTCACCGCAGCGCGCCACAGCCATAACACACAGGGCAATACCCCGCGAAGGGAAGAAGACCAGCGAGCTGCTGTCCGCTGATTTCTCCTTCCCCATCTCACTATATCAAACTCACTCCACAATGCCTGTGAATCAGAAATTTCAAGGTAATTGCAAATAACGTTATCCGAGTGGGATATTTTGGGGGGGATTATCTATCAAGCTAAAAGGGCTAGCTAGCGTTTGCAATCTATTGTCAGCTAGTTCTGTATTGCCTGTTGGAATGGAACGCTCGCCGCTCTCCGCAATGGAGCATGCAAGGGCTAGCTAGATAGTAGACCAGCTAGCTAACTGGATGAAATTAGACTACTGTAGCGAGCTAACGTCCGATCTATTTTCTTGCAGGAGGGAAAGCCTTTGGATTACTCAAAGCTCAACAAAGGGAGAGATGCGAGGAAATAAACAAGGTAAATCTGGTGATGTATCTAATGTCGATATTTGCGTTTTATTTTGTCAATGAAGGTATTAACTATTTATTTTCGACAGAATAATACCACTTGGCCTTGAACCTACTTTGATTTAGCTAGCTCATAGCTAATCAGGTTTCAGCCCGTTACGTTTGCAAATAACGTAAAGGGCATTATTGCTATATGCGTTATCTGCCTGTACTCACATTTGCATGTGATAAAATATGTCATAAATGATTAATTTCATTGTTATTGACCCGGTGACCCGTTATCTTGCCGGCGGTCTTCCCTGTGTCGTGAGAGCGACAGCCACTTGTTGCATGGCATAGCCGTCACAGCTACGTCTTCTGGGGGTCAGTCTGTGAATGTCCCTCGCACTCCTGGTTTTAATGTTTTTGCTCGCGCTAGACCAGTCTAATCTCGCCCTAAATATTTCCTACAATTTATCCAATTCCTGATTTAAAGACTAAAATCAGAAAAAGGGCAGATGCTGTGTGGCCCCTCTCCCTTGACTGCTGGAGCCGGGCGGTTATCCCCCTGCGTTTAGACGGGAAATGTGTGTTTGGGCAGCGGGTTGAATGCGCCCTTTGTGTCGGGGGCGACTGTCCGGAAGAGGGCTGGAACGGGCCCACAGCATTTGAGTAGCTTCTCTCTCCCTCTCTCTCTCTCTAAATTATTTCAATTCAAAAGGCCCTTTATTGGCATGGGAAACATATTTTTAGATTGCCTTGGCATAAGACCTAAACAAACATAAGTGAGCAAAAAATAATTTAACTACATCCATTTTTTTTTTATTAAAAATTAACAGTAAACACTGCACTCAAAGGTTTTAAAAATATAGACATTTAAAGTGTTATATTGTCAGCTATGTAAAGTGTTTTAGCAATGTGAAAATAGTTGTAGCATGAAGATAGTGGGAGAAGATAAACAGATGGTGGTATTTACAATGTTTGTGCTCAACTGTTTGCCCTTTTCTCATAGAAATGGCACACAAATCATGTTGCTGTGATTGTACATTGTGGTATTTCGCCTTACAGATATAGAAGTTTATCAAATCGAATTTGTCACGTGCCGAATACAATAGGTGTAGACATTACAGTGAAATGCTTACCATTAATGTTGTATTTGTTTTCAAATTCTTTGTGGGTCTGTGTGATCAGTGGGAAATATGTCTCTAATGTGGTCATACATTTTGCAGGTTAGGAAGTGTAGTTCAGTTTCCACCTCATTTTGTGGACAGTGGACACATATACTGTCTTCTCTTGAGAGCCATGTCTGCCTATGGCAACCTCTTTCAATAGCAAGGCTATTCTCACTAAGTCTGTACGTAGTCAAGGATTTTCTTAATTTTCGGTGAGTCTCAGTGGGTAGGTATTCGACCACTGTATAGTTGTGGGCAAAAGTTGAGAATGACACAAATATTAATTTCCACAAAGTTTGCTGCTTCAGTGTCTTTAGATATTTTTGTCAGATTTTACTATGGAATACTGAAGTATAATTACATTATTTCATAAGTGTCAAAGGCTTTTATTGACAATTGCACGAAGTTGATACAAAAAGTCAATATTTGCAGTGTTGACCCTTCTTTTTCAAGACCCCTGCAATCCGTCCTGGCATGCTGTCAATTAACTTCTGGGCCACATCCAGACTGATGGCCACCCTTTCTTGCATAATCAATGCTTGGAGTTTGTCAGAATTAGTGGGTTTTTGTTTGTCCACCCGCCTCTTGAGGATTGACCACAAGTTCTCAATGGGATTAAGGTCTGGGGAGTTTCCTGGCCATGGACCCAAAATATCGATGTTTTATTCCCTGAGCCACTTAGTTATCACTATTGCCTTAATGCAAGGTGCTCCATCATGCTGGAAAAGACATTGTTCGTCACCAAACTGTTCCTGGATGGTTGGGAGCAGTTGCTCTCGGAGGATGTGTTGGTACCATTCTTTATTCATGGCTGTGTTCTTAGGCAAAATTGTGATTGAGCCCACTCCCTTGGCTGAGAAGCAACCCCACACATGAATGGTCTCAGGATGCTCTACTGTTGGCATGACACAGGACTGATGGTAGCGCTCACCTTGTCTTCTCCGGACAAGCTTTTTTTCCGGATGCACCAAACAACCGGAAAGGGGATTCATCAGAGAAAATGACTTTACCCCAGTCCTCAGCAGTCCAATCCCTGTACCTTTTGCAGAATATCAGTCTGTCCCTGATGTTTTTCCTGGAGAGAAGTTGCTTCTTTGCTGCCCTTCTTGACACCAGGCCATCCTCCAAAAGTCTTTGCCTCACTGCGTGCAGATGCACTCTCACCTGCCTGCTGCCATTCCTGAGCAAGCTCTGTACTGGTGGTGCCCCGATCCCGCAGCTGAATCAACTTTAGGAGACAGTCCTGGCGCTTGCATTGAACCGCTCTCCTTGAAGTTCTTGATGATCCGATAAATGGTTGATTTAGGTGCAATTTCACTGGCAGCAATATCCTTGCCTGTGAAGCCCTTTTTGTGCAAAGCAATGATGACGGCACTTGATTCCTTGCAGGTAACCATGGATGACCGAGGAAGAACAATGATTCCAAGCACCACCCTCCTTTTAAAGCTTCCAGCCTGTTATTTGAACTCAATCAGCATGACAGAGTGGTCTCTAGCCTTGTCCTCGTCAACACTCACACCTGTGTTAACGAGAGAATCACTGACATGATGTCAGCTGGTCCTTTTGTGGCAGGGCTGAAATGCAGTGTAAATGTTTTGGGGGGGATTCAGTTCATTTGCATGGCAAAGAGGGACTTTGCAATTAATTGCAATTCATCTGATCACTCTTCATAACATTCTGGAGTATATGCAAATTGCCGTCATACAATCTGAGGCAGCAGTCTTTGTGAAAATGTATATTTGTGTCATTCTCAAAACTTTTTGCCACGACTGTACTCTCTGTTTATGTCACGATGGTCGTAAGAAGCGGACCAAAGTGCAGCGTGGTGTGAATGCATCATTTAATAGATGACGAAAAACACGAAGTAAACTGTACAAAAACAATAAACAAATAACGACTGTGAAGCTATCATAAGAACTGTGCTGACACAAGCAACTAACATAGACAATCACCCACCAACAAACAGTGAAACCCAGGCTACCTAAGTATGATTCTCAATCAGAGACAACTAATGACACCTGCCTCTGATTGAGAACCATACTAGGCCATACTTGGTTGATTCTTTGCAGTGTGTCAAATAGTTATCTTTTTCCTTCCTCATAATTTGGTTGGCTCTAATTGTGTTGCTGGCCTGGTGCTGGTCTGTTTGTGTTTGTGAACAGAGCCCCAGAATCAGCTGGCTTAGGGGACTCTTCTCTATTTTAATCTCTCTGTAGGTGAGGGCTTTGTGGTGGAATGTGTGGGCATCGCTTCCTTTTAGGGCGTTGGTGAATTTAACAGCACTTTTGGGGATTTTGATAACTGGTGGGTATAATTCTGCTCTGAATGCATTGTTTGGTGTTTAGCATTGTATACAAAGTATATTTTTTGCAAACTTCTGGATCCAGTCTCAATTGGGTGTCCCATTTTGTGAATTCTTGGTTGGTGAGTGGACCCCAGACCTCAACTATAGAGGCCAATGGGTTCTATAACTGATTTGAAGTATTTTTAGCCAGATCCTAATTGGGATCTCAAGTTTTATGTTCCTTTTGATGGCATAGCCTTGTCTCTTAGATCGTTCACAGCCTTGTGGAAGTTACCTGTGGTGTTGATGTTTAGGCCGAGGTAGGTATAATTCATTGCGTGTTCTAGGGCAACAGTGTCTAGATTAAGGTGACCAGATTTCTGAAATTAAAACCGGGGACATTTACAGTTCGGTGGTCAATATATAATTAAAATATCCAATGTTATTATCTATTAAATAAAAAAGGGGAACAATTCCGGTTTCATGTATTTAGTCTAACAGGCTGTGATAGAGAAAACAACTATATTACAGAAACACTACTACAGACAAGACAGAACTGTCCGATCTGAACAGCCATTCAGTGATCCTGGTAGACTAAGAGCAGAAGAGAACATGAGCAGAATTGAAAAAACAGACAATAGTACATGTGAAATACTTAACATAATAAAGAAATAAGATGCTGATGAGATTGGGACCTACGTAATATACTTATACCAACCTAATCTGTATTTTTCTCAGAATGAATGTATCTTCATCAGGATTGCTCTGTCTTTGGCCAGCTTCTCCATGAACTCCTGGCAGGGGAGGTTGAAGTTTATCTTCACAATAAGCATGGCCTTGGTGGTAGGAACAGTGAACCTATTTCTTGCTGCTGTCCATAGATCATTCATTTTGGAGAACAATCTCTCGGCTGGTGCATTACTTCCAGGTAAGCACATGACAACAGACGCTAATCTAGCCAGGTTAGTGTGTGGGATGTCGTTCTCTTTGAAGTGGTTAACCACCGAGCTCCATCTCTGACTAAACGGTGTCTCAGATGTTTTCCATTCTTCAAGTGATCCCCCTTTAGGAACTCTTGCAGGCCAGAAACCTCGTCACACAATGCATCCTCATTGATGGTCACATTGGGGCATTTTTCCTGCAGTGTGCTTGCTGCCTTCTGGATGTCTTCATGCAGAGGTTGCCTTTTTAAAAGGAGACAATGTAAATCTTTTAGATTCAGAGGTTGCCTTTTTTTGGTATGGACATTGACCCTCCCCAGCCTATTCAGTCCTCCAAAGTTGGTATTTGTTGTCGGCAGAGAATATTTTCCAGGTTACATTTTTGGATGACTACCAGGACCTCAGCTGCAATCTCCTCTGCTGTTTCTCCATTCAACACAATCAATCAGTTTTGTTTCCACAGATGTGCTGCCATCATATATCTTACATATCTGACTACTACTGGCAACAGCTTTACATGTCCATGATTGGATGCATCAATGGACAGGGACACAAATTCAACCTGGTCTAGATCCTGTGTTAGCAAAGTAGTTGCCCATGTTGCTAACACGTTACTCACTATGGCGTCACATTTTGTCCTAGCACATGTAAACTTTGATTCACAAAGCTTCCGTGTCAGTTGTGCTGTGCAGTCCATAGATCTGTAACTATGACTGTGTCACATAGTGTGGTATGCAAAACACCCTCCTGCACAGCTAAACCATATTCTTCTTTGGAAGGCTCTACCTTCTTGAAGAATGTGGTGACAGAGGGCATACCAACACGGCCAATCAGAGAGGCTTTATGCTTTTTCGTCTGCTGATGTTCCACCACTGCCGTTCTTCTCCGGCTGCCAATTGAAAGAGAGGAATTACTAAGGGTGCAGTGAACCATTCTATCGTCTTGACCTGAGCGTATAAATGGAAATTATCTCATGATTTTCATAAAAAGTGCATTTCTGTTTCTTGGAGAGAGTCTTTGTATCTCCTCTGTCTGTTCTTCTTCACTCTCCTTGTGTCACTCTTCTTACACAACTTTTTCTTCTCCTCCAATCTTTCTCCTCTTTTCTTCACCCGTCTTCCTTTCCTTCTCTTCACCTTTCCACCTCACTCTTCTACACTCTCCTTGCTTCACTCTTTTTTTCTCCCTTCATTTTTCCTTCTCCTTTCTCTCCAATCTGTATTAATAAACAGCATACTATTAGATAAAATACTTTGGTTAACAGATTCCCATTGTTTGCCTCATTTTTGTATTTTATCTCAAAAACATTGTTTGGAATAACAAATTGGCAGGCTCTGTAACCATATCTTTACCTTTCCTCCTCTGTCTCCTTCACTCTTCTTCCTCTCCACTACTAATGTTATCCATGAACATTCCTAAATATATATTTTCAACACTACTTATTATAATGCCAAACCATTAAAATTGTAATCTACAAAAAATATTCTCAGAATTAATTGTGCGTTAATTTAATATAATCATATTTTCAAAATAGCCCGTCCACTGCATGTTTACATGTGAACGTTTATTTTTTTTACCTAGCTACCATAACAGTAGCTAGCTAACTTAATGTTAGTCTACATAAGTTATGCTAGCTAACGTTAGCTATTTAAAACCTTATAGAGCACATCTATCTATATAATAAATTGTGATATAACATCACTAGCTAGTATCTTAAACGATTTTAACTTACCTGGCTTGAAAATACGTTTCTGGTGATGTTGTGGACTCACTTGACACTTGCTAGCTTCTGGCCGAGTTTTCCACAGCAGTTTTCTCTAAAACTATCGCGAGCAAGTAGTTAGTAGAAGAAGAAGAGTGAATGAAGCTGCTATAGCGAGCAGCCCCTTCTGCTGGACAAAACTAGCACAACGCGATTGAGACGTCAACCGGTAGGCTCTGCTGCCCGGTCTTTCTTGCCAAGTAAAATATTTCACTTTGCGGGCCGTTTTTAAAGCACAGTTAAAAACGGGGACATTTCCCCTGAAAACGGGGACGTCTGGTCACCCTAGTCTAGATATAATTTGTATTTGTTGTCCTGGCAACTGGACCTTTTTTTAACACCATTATTTTGTCTTACTGAGATTCACTGTCAGGGTCTAATAGAATCTGTGCAGAATATCTAGGTGCTGCTGTAAGCCCTTCTTGGTTGGGGACAGAAGCACCAGATCATCTGCAAACAGTAGACATTTGATTTCAGAGTCCAGTAGGGTGAGGCCATGTGCTGCAGACTGTTCTAGTGCCCTCACCAATTCATTGATATAAATGTTGAAAAGGGTGGGGCTCTTGCTGCATCCTTGTCTCACCCTACGGCTCTGAGGAAAGACATCTGTGTGTTCATTGCCAATTTTAACTGCACACTTGCTGTTTCTGTACATTGATTTTACAATGTTTTCACTGAGGAAATGTTTGCTGTTAATGATACCGCAGAGGATTTTTCAGTGATTGCTGTTGACATATATTCTCTTTGGGGCTAGAAGCCTGTCCTCTCTCTCTCTCTCTCTCTCTGGGGCTGAAAGTATGTCTCTCTGTCTCTCTCTCACACATTCTGGTCACATGGAAACAACCTAGAAGTGAGGAGAGAGAGAATCAGCCCTCAGGGCACAGACATCAGTTCAACTTCTAGTTTTGATTTACATTTAGTTGAGTTGTCAACCAATGTGAAGTCAATGGGAAGTCAGCAAAACATTTCACCATGTCATTGGTTTTAGGTTACAAGTTGGATGAAAAAAAGACAATGCTGTGAAGTGATGTGGAAATGATGTGGAAACAGCGTTGATTCAACCAGTTTTTGCCCAGTGAGATGTTGCGGAGAGAGGTCAATCAGGAGAATCGCCGTTTTATTTTTGTTTGTTTTGTGGGCCGTTTAACAAAATTATCATCCTTATTTCTGCAATAACATCAACAAAATTTAGACCCATATTGGTGAACTGATGACATCAACCATACACGCACAAGCATACATTTTTACTATTGTAAAAAAAAAAGAAGAAAAAAAAGCCTTTTTATTGTATACTCAAGAAAGCAGTAATTCCAGGTGCAGTGTAGTCACTAGTTGACTGATGATTGGCTCAGCCTTGGGTTTAGCGCTTCGCTGCCCGTGAGTAACATGCCTGCATCACCACCTCCAGTTCTATGACTCAGTTGCCAGACAGTGAATGCAGTGGTGTTCAGCAGATTTGCACTTCGGGGGGGGGGGGTTGTTATGAAAATAAAATGAGGCTCTCCTGCTCCTCTCTCTCTTCACCCGGCTCTTGCTCTACCCCAGAGGTGTCAAACTCATTTTCCCCCGCAGGCTTATGCGGTCTTCAAATTGATTATATTTCCTTGCTGTCAAAATAAGCAAAGAATGCTTTTGGAATTTTCGATGTTCCCTGACTAACTTTCATTTCAATGACTGTTGGAGCCTGTTGTAGCAGCAAAGGAGAACCAACTCCATATTAACGCCCATGATTTTGGAATGAGATGTTCAACAAGCAGGTGTCCACATACTTTTGGTCATGTAGTGTACATAATTTACACACAGTACATACACCATACACATACAGTGCATTTGGAAATTATTCAGACCCCTTCACTTTTTCCACATTTTGTTACGTTACAGCCTTATTCTAAAATAGATTACTTTGTTTGTTTTACCTCAATCTACACACAATGCCCCATAATGACGAAGCAAAAACAGTTTATTTGACATTTTTTGCACGTCAAAAAATTAAAACAGGAATACTGTACTCTGTTGAAGCACTTTTGGCAGTGATTACAGCCTTGAGTCTTCTTGGGTATGACGCTACAAGCTTGGCACACCTGTATTTGGGACAAACTGAGCATTCATTTTCTAGAATAAATGTTCATTGATTCTGGTGTTTTTAGTCGTGTCCGCTCTGCGTGCAATTTGTGTAGTTGAGACATACAACGGGTATTGTTAAAAAAAAGCGAACTTCTCTATTATTCTAAAATATTGTCTCAATGTGTTTTGGTGTCCATTCGACCCGGTTATGTTGAACCAAACCTCAAATGCAAATACCGAGTTGAAACCGCTTGTCAGAGCTTTGGCTCCCGAGTGGCGCAGATGTGCAAGATCAGGAACAGACCGCCTACATCGCGAAGCTGGGCACAGTGCGCGAAGCTGGGCACATTGCTCAGTTTGACTGTTCGGTTTAGGGTCCGCGGTCCGATGCAGTCGTTACAGCCCTACGTTCAATGTCCATTGAGAGTTTCCCTTCTATTCATTTAGGGGTGCTCTGTCAATGCTAAATCGTTGCCGGGCAGTCCAAAAATATGATTAAAAACGGTATTTGTGTGTGTGTGTGTGTGTGTGTGTGTGTGTACAGTATCTATCACTAGATTATTAAAAATAAAAATCATATTTTTGGAGTGGCGACAATGATTTTAGCAGCGGGGGAGCGCCCCGAAAAGAATATAGGGAAACACTGTTGCTATTAATATGGTGTGCGTGTTTGTTGCAGTGATGAGTCAGACCCACTGAATCGTGCCGCTGTCCTTGAGAGATTGCCTTTAATGCTGATTCTCATATTCACCTACAATTTCATGCTCTACCACTCACACAAACTCTCTTTATAACCCTTTCTCTCCTACTCACACACATGTACTGGACTAACACCTCTTCAGGCATCAAATGTCTCTTCATATTATATAATATATTCCATTTACTCTTTTATCCAAAGCGTCTGAGAAGGAAGTTGTCAAGGAAGTGAGTTTGTGTTTATACAGGACCTACCGGCCCGCATTGTTACAAAATTTAGGAGGTGCACGGTGATGCTGAGCTCAATTTGGCCTCGAGCATGCATCTAGATCCGCCATTATAGCACACGGAGCCTCCGACGACACGTGTCTTTAACAGTCATGCGTGTGTATGTATTTTGTGTATGGTTGGCCCTGGTAATGAATGCTCCATACAGGGCCACATTACTGAGCTACACCTGAACAATCACAATGGCTGCCTGCCTTTCTTTACTGACTCCGGTATCAGCCATTCTCATGTCCCACTTTCCTGTGCTATGGAGCACAGGAAGAAACACACTGTGTGAGTCCCAAATGGCACCCTATTCCCTATATAGAGCACTACTTTTGACCAGGACCATAAGGGCTTTGTTCAATATAGAGCACTACTTTTGACCAGGACCATAAGGGCTTTGTTCAAAAGTAGTGCACTATGTAGGAAATAGGGTTCTGTTTGGGACACAGGCTGTGTCTTTACAAGCCCTAGAGACATAGCATGGCCAGCAGCATACCACCATGCATCCCACTGTTGGCTTGGCTCTGAAGCTAAGCATGGTTGGTCCTGGTCAGTCCCTGGATGGGAGACCAGATGTTGTTTGCAGTGGTGTTTGAGGGCTAGTAGGAGGCACTCTATCCTCTGGAATACGACTTTCCCGAATTGGATCCTTTGCTCGTACCCCCGAGGGCAATTGATCTTATTCCAGAGGCTGCATTCAAAACACCGCCGGAGGAGGAAAGGTATTCGGAGTGGACTTCTAGTCTGACTCAGGAGGCGTGCACACCATCCACCACTTCCAATTCTATTATTCGCTAATATTCAGTCTCTGGATAACAAAGTACACGAGCTCAGGGCAAGGATCTCCTTCCAGAGAGACATCAGGGATTGTAGCATACTCTGTTTCACAGAAACAGGGTTTTCTTGGGATATACTGTCCCTGTCCATACAGCCTGCTGGGTTCTCAGTACATCGTGCAGACAATAATAAAAACTCTCCGGGAAGAAGAAAGGCGGGTGTGTATGTTTCATGATTAACTATTCATGGTATGATTGTGATAATATACAGAAACTCAAGTCCTTTTGTTCATCCGACCTAGAATACTTCACAATCAAATGCCGACCATATTACATCCCAAGAGAATTATCTGCGGTTGTAGTCACAGTCGTGTATTTTCCCCATCAAGCCTATACCACGACGGCCCTCAAAGAACTACACTGGATTTTATGCAAACTGGAAACCACATACCCTGAGGCCGTATTTATTGTAGCTGGGGATTTTAACAAAGCATATTTGAGGAAAACGCTACCGAAGTTCTACCAACAGATTGACTGTAGTACTCGCTCTGGAAAACATTGGACCACTGCTACTCAAACTTCCGGGATGCCTACAAGGCCCGCCCCCAACCTCCCTTCAGCAAGTCTTATCGACTCCATTTTGCTCATCCCTTCCTATAGGCAGAAACTCAAACAGGAAGTACCCATGCTAAGGTCTATTCAACACTGGTCTGACCAATCAGAATCCATGCTTCAAGATTGTTTTGAGCACGCGGACTGGGATATGTTCCGGGAATAACATTGACGAATACATGGATACAGTGACTGAGATCATCAAGAAGTGTATAGGGTAGCCTTTCTTAAAGTATGGGTCGCAACCTGTTAATGGTGGGTCGCAACGTGTCAGAGTAAATTTATAATTATTTAATTAATTACTGGAATTGATTTGGCCAAGTGCATCTGCGCTCTCTGTTCAGTGCGCTCTCTGCTTAGAAGCGTTCTCTGCTCAGTTTGGCAGCTGCGCTAGTATGAGAGGGAGATGCCTGTGTGCTTCGCGGTTTACCAGATCTTTTTTCTGCAGTTTTCGTGAAGATCACTCCGCAACACACACAATGCAGCGCTGTCTTGTTATTCCCACTCGCCATCACTCCCCTCTGTCATGAAATGGACTCATGCTAGCCAGAAGTTCTGACTGAGCTCAATTGTCATGAAACGCATGTACAGTGATGAGTTTCTCTCTCTTTCATACAAACTTATAACGAGGAGCGCCCACAATGTGTTTTGTGCGGGGAAGTGCTTAGTAAGGAGTCTCTCATAACGAACAAATGAATAAAACGACACGTCCTGACCAAACATCCACAGCGTGACGGTAAACCGAGGGAGTTCTTTCAGAACAGGGCAGAATGCTTCAGGAAACCATGCTTCAAACCTGGAAAAGTTAGTCAGCTGGCAAGGCATTGTTGTCATTTTATAACAGATGATAATAAGCAGAAATAACCGGGGTACTAACTAACTCTCATAGTAGTAGATGTTTCAATCAATCCCCTGGCCTTCTACACAGCTAATAGCTAACATTCGCCAAAGCAAGCTAGACACGGATACAGCAAGCTAGCTACCCTAGTAACAGTACAGATGAAGACGAAAAATGATCAGGCTTACTGTACATCTTACTGTATAGATTATTGTTGAAAACTAGTCTAGGTTGGAACTGTTGCTGTTAAAATAATAAAATAAAAAATTCTTAACTGCAAAATGCTTTTTGAGGTAAACACACACACAGTTCTGGGTTGCTCATCTACAGCAGGAAGCGGTCTCCTGCCTGACTGAGAAAGCAGTAGATGTTCTGGTCCAGTTTGGCACCACATACCTATGCGAGTCAGGGTTCTCAACTCTGACACACTTAAAAAACAAGTACAGAAACAGTTTCAAGGCTGAGCATGACCTCAGTGTTACACTGTCAAAAACAGAGCCCAGAATAGACATGCTCTCATTAGGACTGTGTGTTTTCTGGTCTACATCTGTGTGATGTGATCAATCTGTTTATTCCAGTTCAGAATAAAAAATATGCATTGTATTTTAACGGCAACAGTTCCAACCTAGACTTTCTTTCAACAATAATTTCTACAGTAAGATGTACATTAAGCCTAATCATTTTTCATCTGTACTGTTACTTGCTATCAAAAAGCCTGTGTGTGTTCTGTTATTCATCTGTGTGATGTGATCAATCTGTTTATTCCAGTTCAGAATGTAAATGATTTATTGTATTTTAACAGCACCAGTTCCAACCCAGACAGATATGTACGTGTTTTTAATGGGGGAGAATAAACATTAATAGATATTTATATGGATATTACATTTAATTTGTTTTTGTCTGTACTGTTTTTTTAGGCATTAGGGCAATGAAATGTACCAATATTTATGTATAGTTCAATATTTTTTCTAAGCTTGCGTTCCAGGAAAAATACAGAAATTTTAATTTGGGTCCCAAGCTGAAAACGTTTAAGAATCCCTGGTATAAGGGATGTTGTTCCCACTGTGACTATTTAAACATACCCAAACCAGAAACTGTGGATAGATGGCAGCATTCGTGCAAAACTGAAAGGGGCCAAACACCGCATTTAACCATGGCAAGGTGACTTGGAATATGGCCAAATACAAACAGTGTAGGTATTCCCTCCGTAAGACAATCAATCAGGAAAAACGTCAGTACAGAGACAAAGTGGAGTGGCAATTCAACGGCTCAGACCCGAGACATATGTGGCAGGGTCTACAGACAATCGCAGACTACAAAGGGGAAAACTGCCACATCGCGAACACCGATGTCTTGCTTCCGGACAAACACTAAACACCTTCGACCGCTTTGAAGATAACACGGTGCCACCGACGCGGCACACTACCAAGGACTGTGGGCTCTCCTTCTCTGTGGCCGACGTGAGTAAGACATTTAAGCGCGTTAACCCTTGCAAGGCTGCCGGCCCAGACGGCATCCCTAGCCACGTCCTGGTCTGCTCATGCAAAGGTAACTGGACTAAATGACTATCACCCCGTAACACTCACTTCTGTCATCATGAAGTGCTCAGAGAGGCTAGTTAAGGATCATATCACCTCTACCTTACATGACACCCTAGACCCACTTGAATTTGCTTACCGCCCCAAATAGATCCACACATTGCACACTGCCCTGTCCCCTCTGGACTAGATGAATACCTATGTAAGAATGCAGTTCATTGTCTATAGCTCCGCATTCAACACCATAGTACAGGCTCATCATTAAGTTCGGGGCCCTGGGTCTGAACACCGTCCTGGACTTCCTGACTGGCCGCCCCCAGGTGATGAAGGTAGGAAACAACACCTCCACTTCGCTCCTGTACTCCCTGTTCACCCATGACTACGTGGTCACGCATGCCTCCAATTCAATCATCAAGTTTGCGGACGACACGACAGTAGTAGGCCTGATTACCAACAATGACGAGACAGCCTACAAACTTTTACAGATGTAAAAACTGCACCACTCACAACCAGGGCTCTCTAGACGGTGGTGCGGTCTGCTCAACAGATCAAAGGGGGCAAACTACCTGCCCTCCATGACACTTATAGCACCCATTGTCACAGGAAGGCCAAAAAAGATCATCAAGGACATCAACCACCTGAGCCACGGCCTGTTCACCCCGCTATCAATCAGGCAAGGTCAGTACAGTTGCATCAAAGCTGGGACCTAGAGACTGAAAAACAGCTTCTATCTCAAGGCCATCAGACTGTTAAATAGCCACTCAGTTATACAACCCTGTCCCTTAGAGGCTGCTGCCCTATATACATAGACTTGGAATCACTGGCCACTTTAATAATGGAACACTAGTCACTTTAATACTGTTTAAATAATATTTACATACTGCTTTATTAATCTCATAAGTATATACTGTATTCTATTCTACTGTATTTTAGTCAATGCCACTAAGACATTGCTCAATTTAACGTTTATATATTTCTTAATTCCATTCTTTTACTTTTAGATTTGTGTTTATTGTTGTGAATTGTTAGATACTACTGCACAAGCATTTCGCTACACCCGCAATAACATCTGCTAAATATCTGCTAAATATCAATTAGTATTTGGTAGCATTGCCTTTAAATTGTTTAACTTGGTTCAAACGTTTCGGGTAGTCTTCCACAATCTTCCCACAATAAGTTGGGTGAATTTTGGCCCATTCCTCCTGACAGAGCTGGTGTAACTGAGTCAGGTTTGTAGGCTTTCTTGCTTGCACACGCTATTTCCGTTCTGCCCAGGGCTTTGTGATGACCACTCCAATACCTTGACTTTGTTGTCGTTAAGCCATTTTGCCACAACTTTGGAAGTATGCTTGGGGTCATTGTCCATTTGGAAGACCCATTTGCGACCAAGCTTTAACTTCCTAACGGATGTTTTGAGATGTTGCTTCAATATATCCACATAATTTTCCACCCTCATGATGCCATCTATTTTGTGAAGTGCACTAGTCCCTCCTGCAGCAAAGCACCCCCACAACATGATGCTGCCACCCTCGTGCTTCACGGTTGGGATGGTGTTCTTCGGCTTGCAAGCTTCCCTCTTTTTCTTCCAAACATAACGATGGTCATTATGGCCAAACAGTTCTATTTTTGTTTAATCAGACCAGAGGACATTTCTCCAAAAAGTATAATCTTTGTCCCCATGTGCAGTTGCAAACCGTAGTCTGGCTTTTTTTATGGTGGTTTTGGAGCAGTGGCTTCTTCCTTGCCGAGTGGCCTTTCAGGTTATGTCGATATCGGACTTGTTTTACTGTGGATATAGATACTTTTGTACCCGTTTCCTCCAGCATATTCACAAGGTCCTTTGCTGCTGTTCTGGGATTGATTTGCACTTTTTGCACCAAAGTACTTTCATCTCTAGGAGACAGAACACGTCTCCTTCCTGAGCAGTATGACGTCTGTGTGGTCCCATGGTGTTTATACTTGCGTACTATTGTTTGTACAGATAAACGTGGCACCTTCAGGCGTTTGGAAATTGCTCCCAAGGATGAACCAGACTTGTGGAGGTTTACACCTTTTTTTTCTGGGGTCTTGGCTGATTTCTTTTGATTTTCCGATGATGTCAAGCATAGATGCTCTGAGTTTGAAGGTAGACCTTGAAATGCATCCACAGGTACACCTCCAATTGACTCAAATGATGTCAATTAGCCTATCAGAAGCTTCTAAAGCCATGACATCATTTTCAGAAATTTTCAAAGCTGTTTGAAGACAGTGAACTTAGTGTATGTAAACTTCTTACCCACTGGAATTGTGATACAGTGAATTATAAGTGAAATAATCTGTCTGTAAACAGTTGTTTGAAAAATGACCTATGTCATGCACAAAGTAGATGGCCTAACTGTCTTGCCAAAACTAGTTTGTTATCAAGAAATTTGTAGAGTGGTTGAAAAACTAGTTTTCGTGACTCCAACCTAAGTGTATGTAAACTTCCGACTTCAACTGTAGATACTGTAACCTCTGCATTGAAGAGTGTAAATGACATGGGTGCGTCCCAGTAATATTTCATTGCACCTGAAGTTTACACTCGTTCACTACTTCCCACCAATCGAAATAGGATTGGATTGGTGGAGGCATGTTCACTTCCCTTCACTGAAAAGGAATGACTAGGTGCACACGTGGGAGGAAGGAGCGATAATTGAGATGTAGCCACGATGGTTAAATGTTGTGAATCTGATACCATGTTAGACCTGTTTCTCTGATGGGCTCTCAGACTCAGTTTCTCCCCTCTTCCTCTCTCCTCAGGAGTACATGGAAGACCAGAAATACCGGGATGAGGAGGACCTCCCAGAAAAACTAGATTCCTTTAAAAGTAAGTCATTCTGCCAGGAAAGACCTTCCCGGCCTGGAATGTCAGATGTATCACTGTCCCAATTTTGGTTTGAATCAAAGAGGGGTGTGAGTAAGTTGTGTCTGTGGGTTTCCTGTGTGGGTGTGTGTGCCATATGTCAATGTGTTTGTATTTTGTGTCTTTTTTTAGTGTGCCTGTGTGTTCTGACCTGATTTCTAAGTGGGTTGTGAGGCCAGGTGGTTCCACAGTGGTCCAGACAGCAGGAATGTGGCTGCTCCTCCTCTCCTCTGGTTGTTATTGTAATTCTAGGGCTCTGCGGGAACAGGTGATTTTAGAGAGTAGAATGACACTGAAACCAGGACCAGATTAGTCCCCCCAGCAGCAGCACCTTGTTAAAAAAAAAATCCTGGGCAAAACCCTGGTGTGTGTCATCATTCACGGACAGGTCTGGTCTGAGTGTGAGAGTTGCAGTGGTGTTCTGTGTGTGTATTTTACTTGCAAATCCTGAGATTATAAACATAGGCTTATCGCAGAGGAGGCTGGTGGGATGAACTACAGGAGGACGGGCTCATTTTAATTAGAGGTCGACCGATTAATCGGAATGGCCGATTAATTAGGGCCGATTTCAAGTTTTCATAACGATCGTAAATCGGTATTTTTGGATGCCGGTTTTCAATTAAGAAAATAATTTTTTTAACACCATTATTTAACTAGGCAAGTCAGTTAAGAACATTCTTATTTTCAATGACAGCCTAGGAATGGTAGGTTAACTGCCTTGTTCAGGGGCAGAATGACAGATTTGTACCATGTCAGCTCGGGGATTCAATCTTGCAACCTTACAGTTAACTAGTCCAACACTCTAACCACCTGCCTCACAAGGAGCCTGCCTGTTACGCGAATGCAGTAACCCAGGGTAAGTTGCTAGCTAGCATTAAACTTATCTTTATAAAAATCAATCAATCATAATCACTAGTTAACTACACATGGTTGATGATATTACTAGTTTATCTAGCGTGTCCTGCGTTGCATATAATCGATGCAGTGCGTATTTGCGAAAAAGGACTGTCGTTGCTCCCATGTGTACCTAACCATAAACATCAATGCCTTTCTTAAAATCAATACATAGAAGTATATATTTTTAAATTGTGTCACTCCTCTTGCGTTCATTGCACGCAGAGTCAGGGTACATGCAACAGTTTGGGCTGCCTAATTTGCCAGAATTTTACGTAATTATAACATAACATTGAAGGTTGTGCAATGTAACAGGAATATTTAGACTTATGGATGCCTCCCCTTAGATAAAATACGGAACGGTTCCGTATTTCACTGAAAGAATAGTTTCCGGATTCGACCATATTAATGAGCTAAGCTAATTATGTTATAATTAAGTATATGATTTGATAGAGCAGTCTGACTGAGCGCTGGTAGGCACCAGCAGGCTCGTAAGCATTCATTCAAACAGTACTTTCGTGCGTTTTGCCAGCAGCTCTTTGCAATGCTTCAAGCATTGAGCTGTTTATGACTTCAAGCCTATCAACTCCCGAGATTAGGCTGGTGTAACCGATGTGAAATGGTTAACTAGTTAGGGGGGTGCGCGCTAATAGCGTTTCAAACGTCACTCGCTCTGAGACTTGGGGTAGTTGTTCCCCTTGCTCTGCATGGGTAACGCTGCTTCGAGGGTGGCTGTTGTCGATGTGTTCCTGGTTCGAGCCCAGGTATGGGCGAGGAGAGGGACGGAAGCTATACTGTTACACTGGCAATACTAAAGTGCCTATAAGAACATCCAATAGTCAAAGGTATATGAAATACAAATGGTATAGAGAGAAATAGTCCTATAATTCCTATAATAACTACAACCTAAAACTTCTTAAGTGGGAATATTGAAGACTCCTGTTAAAAGGAACCACCAGCTTTTATTTGTTCTGAGCAAGGAACTTAAACGTTAGCTTTCTTACATGGCACATATTGCACTTTTACTTTCTTCTCCAACACTTTGTTTTTGCATTATTTAAACCAAATTGAACATGTTTCATTATTTATTTGAGGCTAAATTGATTTTATTGATGTATTATATTAAGTTAAAATAGGTGTTCATTCAGTATTATTGTAATTATTACAAATAAATGTAAAAAAAAAACGGCAGATTAATCGGTATCGGCTTTTTTTTAATCCTCCAATTATCGGTATCGGCGTAAGTCATAATCGGTCGACCTCTAATTGTAATGGCTGGAATGGAATAAATGGAACGGTATCGAACACATCAAGCACATTGAAACAACATGTTTGTCTCCGTTCCATCGATTCCATTCAAGTCATTACAATGAGCCCGTCCTCCTTTAGCTCCTCCCACCAGCCTCCTCTGGCCTATAGGATAACTAGATAGAGCCCTGGTGCTGTCTTTATTTCTCATAACAGCAAATGCTTGAAGGTATTGTTCCCGTTCGAGAGCGGGTGAGAATGAGCAAAGAGCAAGGACACAAGCCGTTATTGTTTTGGGAAAGAACGACAGGAGGCTTTCATGTAGCGTCCCACACTGTCTCAGCTGAGGCCTCAAGCCAACAGCCCCACGCCCCAGAGGCTCCAGGGGTTGATGTGTGTATCACACAAATATGTCTGTCAGAGCAAACTCCTAACCATGGTGAAAAGAGAGGGGGGGAAGGAGAGAGCGAGACAATGTGTGATTGTCCGTCCTTGCCCTTTATGCTCACAGCGAAGGCCTGATGGAAATAGAAGGGAGCACGGAATATGGGAAGAGGAGGAAGAGAGAGAGGGCCTCCAAGATATTTCACTCACTTTGAAGACATGAGGAATATTGGAGAGGAGGAAGAAGCCACTTGTGTTGTTGAGACTATCAGTGTGTGGACGGATGGATGGTTGATTGACAGAGCGCTTCAGGACAAGAGGCCCACTCACAGAGCAGTGTGTAGGTTGGAGGCGGAAGAGGGGCCCTCTCCTCAGAGTTCACAAACAGGGTCAGCATTGTCCCCCGGCTGCCCCCTCATCCCTCCCTACACGGTGACAAAGTTCCACAACTCAAGGCCTCACACACAAACACACACACAGAGGCTCCATTGTGACAGGGGAAACAGCTAGGCCTAATCCAGAAATCTGACTAACTACAGAGTTCCAGAGAGAGAGAGAGTTCCAGAGAGAGAGAGAGAGAGAGAGTTCCAGAGAGAGAGAGAGAGAGTTCCAGAGAGAGAGAGAGAGTTCCAGAGAGAGTTCCACAACGAGACTTGTCATTGGAGAGGCACAGGGCAGTTGGCTACTGACTGATAAAGTATTAGGCTACTGCGTGAACTGTAGGCCAGGCCAAATGAGAGGATCTGTTCATTGCCATGAGGCCAGGACCATCTTTTTTCCTCGTTGGCCTGTCTGACCCTAGCCTTCCATTGCGAGACACACCTGCTATGACCAGCTGTGTGTGTGTGTTTTCCCTTCTTGGTCTTCTACCCTCTCCCTAATGCGTTCTGTTTGTGTGTGTTATTAAAGGCCTTGAACTTTATTAGGTGTTACATTGAGACACCTCCACCCTCCTTATTTAGTCTGCTGTGTGTTAACCATGCAAGCTAACCATGCGGTTGTGTGTCGATTTTTGTTTTGCAGACAAATATGCAGAGTTTGACCTGAATGACCAAGGAGAGATCGGTGAGTAGTGGAAACGACAAGCAGCCAGGTGCTCAACGTTGATACACAACTGCGGTGCTTTGTGTGTGTGTGTGTGTGATCACTGAGCAGTAGTTTAAGACCTCTGTGTGTTGTAAGTGTGGGATTAACCAGGGGTCTATGAGGGTTTCATGTATCACTATTGCGTCTCACTAGAAAGGTGATACTGTATTTGGCCTGCTGGCCTTGAAAACAGGTGTCAGATAAGGTGTGTGTGTGTGTGTGTGTGAACCATTCTCCTCCTGTGTGGGTGTCCCCCTGCAGATATGATGGGGATGAAGAGGATGATGGAGAAGCTGGGCGTTCCGAAGACCCACCTGGAGATGAAGAAGATGATCTCCGAGGTGACCGAAGGCATCAGCGACAGCATCAACTACAGAGACTTCGTCAAGATGATGCTGGGCAAGCGCTCGGCCGTCCTCAAACTGTGAGTGCATTGTGTGCTGTGTGTCTCGGGGGGGTACGTGTTGGTACGGGTTGGTGTGTGTACGGCACTTGTCGCCAACAAATGTACATTGGCATCTCCGGGTGGGTGTGTGACTGACCACGTGCACAACTGCCCACAATGAGACTCCTCCACACGTTCCCCGGAGAGGGAGAAGGAGGGGGAGTTTGAGAAAGAGAGAGTGAGGGTTTTGTGGACAGAAAACAGGAGCTATTATATAGTTAGTAAACTGTTATTCAGAGTTTCTTGGCAGAGAAACAATTGGTTTTGTTGCAATTACAGGGAAATAATTTGGGTCGGGTACTACTAATGGCCGGAGGGGGTTCTGGGGTCAAGTCCAGTCCTGGGTTGGCCATTTGAGTGCCAGAGTAAACTAAACACACATTTGGCTTCATGCACACACACACGCCAGGGTTCCGTTAGCAAAATGTGGCGCCAGACATTTGACCGGCAACATTTTTTATTTCTCAGACATTTGAGAAATGTACAGGACGCATATGCATTGGGTGCGCCAGCTGTATAGGGCATCTACCCACGGTGCTCAGAATGACCGAAATCACATTTGGAATATGATAATTCATATTAACAGAACATGCAAATCGAGGATGCAACTACGTGCGGCACTTCTTTCCGAATTCTGATGTGCACTTTGAACATTTTACTTTTCTTCAGCCAACAAGACGAATAACGAACAGCAAAATCACTAGCCTATGTCAATCTACTATATAGTGCTCTTATTTACATATCCAAAATGTGCATAGGCTCTTGGGGAACTCGTACACTTGTGTAAGCCTCATGTCAGTGTCCAACCTTAACATGTGATAACAATACAACACAACAGATGAACCATAATTACATTTACTCACGGGTAGCCAAAAACAACTATCTGAAAACCATGCCCCTACTAAGCCACTCCTCCAGTCTTCTGATATGTCCCATTGGGTCATCTCTCTCAATAACTCAGCATCAATAACCCAGCAATTTTTAAAGACATCAACCCAACTAAGTGACCCAATGCTTGCAACACAGCAGTTGGGTCATCCAAATTGTTAACCTATGGGGGCATAGCCAAGGAAGCAAAAATAATGGCCTGCCCAGCATTTTTATACATGACACTATGTATGATGAGATGTTTAATCAACTCAGGAACCACACCTGTTTGGAAGCACCTGCATTTAATATACAGTACTTTGTATCTCTCATTTACTCCAGTTTTTCCATTATTTTGGTAGTTATCTGTAGGCTGACCAGAGGTTAGGCCTAGTAGTTAATGAATAACTGTGGATGGTTCTGTCTTGTCCCCAGAGTGAATCCTAGTTCAGGTCAGTGTGATGGGCTTAGCAGGTTTAGCGTGTGAACCACCACACGGTGAGAGGAGAAATCCCTCTCTTTCCTCATGGAGCACAGCCAGCCAATTAGATGATCCTGAGTATTTTAGTGGAACTGTGGTGTGACTGCCTGACGGCTGACTGTGGCTCGCTACATTGTCATAATGGAATCTACAGGCATACTTACCAAGGCTAAGTGCAGAATCACTGATCTACAAATCATCATGCATCCCAAATAACAACTCATTACATGATTTAAGATGCGCGAATCTGTTCAGGGCCTTGCTCAGGCTGATCCCCTCGAACACGCTGCTACAGTAGCCATTAAAAGCCATCCAGTGAAACCATTGGTAATGTAGTCAGGAACAGAGTGGGAAGTGGTTGCCAGGGACACGTTCACCAGCATTGGAGTTGCTGTGGAGGCGGTTTGGCCTCCATTGGGATCAACACTCCTTATGAGCTTATAGGAGCTTTGCTGAGGTTAACCAAAAAAGGAAAGTAAAGACGCCTCGCTCTGAATAGAGGCCGTCAGCTCTCTCTCTTTCTCTCGTTTTCTATACACATTCGTTCCCTTTGTCTATCTCCTTTGTTTTCCCTTAGTAAAACAAACAATCTGTCTTCCTCCTTCATTCTCTCAATGCCTTTCTGGGTATCTCCATCCGTCTATTTTATTCCTCCTTCTCCAGTGTTTCACTTTCAATCTTTCACCTCCCTCCCCCTTTGTCTTTTTATTTGCACTCCTATCGCTCATATTCATATTGTCTCACTCTGTAGTTCTCTCATTCCCTTGTGTGCTTGTCATTCTCTCTATCCCAATCTTGCTCTCACGCTCTCTGTGTTTTCCATTAGTGCCGGCTGTCTGCTAATCAGTCGGTTGCAGGCTCATTTTCATCTGGCTATATTTTACCACTTCATATTAACTAGGCTTCTTTTCATGTAAAGGTTTCGATTCGCTAGTCCGTCGAGCCCGCTCCCGCTAGAATGAACGATATGCATCTTCTGACGATCTATTGATAGGACAGTTGCCTGTCCGTCAGTCACAAAGTGAGCGATGACAGGGAAACGCAGCAACGAGGATGAAGCGAAGTGAAAGGTTTCACTCTCACCAAAATCTGTCCAAAATGGGCTTATTTTGGACCTAATCTTGCCTGCCTGCCTGCCTTTGGGACAACGCCTCCCATTGTTAGGGTGGAGACATTAACATCTCGTCATTTACATTAATGCTGGGCATTATACCGCATTTTACTATATACCAGTATTGGTGCACGGACCGGTTTTGGTTTTTTACTTTCCCTATAACGGTATTTGAATGTTTGGTTTGTTAAATGTGATACGCCATGTGTAATGTCCATTTGTATAGTTTACTCCACTACTGGAGTCATCCCTTTCCGCTCTCTCTCTCCATGCCACTTTTCACGCAGACCTAGTCCCATCCCCTGTCACTCAAGGAGCGCATTTTGTTGTTGCTTGACCACGAGACACTTTCGTTCAGTCTGCATGGTCAATGCAGCACATACAACAACTTGGATCCACAAGTGTTCTATAATTACAATATTAGTTTGTTTCTTACATCTGCAAACAGTTTGTATTTTCTTAGCAAGTTAAGCTAAATCGTGTTAGCCACTGTTAGCCACTAATGCTAATTGCTAATAGCTGGCTGGCTAGCTAACTAGCTAATAAAAGTACTGAGTCCGAGCAAACGTAACTAGCTAATGCAGCCTGGAGGCCTAAATCAGCATGTTGTTTGTTCAACAGTATTGTAATATTCATATGTGTAAACATACTGAATTGTAATTGGATGCATTTTACCGCCATATCATACTGTGCTATGATTGGTTAAGACCACCCAAATGGTTAGGTCATGGGCAGTTTGATCCTGGTTGGCGATATGTGAACATGCCAGTTATAGCTAGCTAATAAAGAGCTACGTTAAGAAATATCCTGTAGTACTACATTTGATTATTTTGTACAAAGTGTGCAAAACAAGACAAGTATCTTATAAATCAAAGAGGAATAGGCGAGGCATGAATATGTTGGCTACATGAATAAAGATTTAATGTAGCCAAAGTTTATAGGGTCCCCTAGGAAAACACGGACCATCACTTTGGTTCCTACCCTGTCACAATTACTCCTCCATGGCATTTTCATTCGTTGTCATGTCAAACAACACTGTATTCAAAGTGCCCACTATTATTTATATTCTAACTATAGAGTTAGAATAAACATTCTATTTCCATGATTCCAAACGTTCAAGTTTTTGATCTAAATCGCAGTTGCAACATTTGGTTAAAAATAAGGCCTAGTTTAGTGGCCCATATAGTGGCAGTGTGGAAATGATCTAAAATGAGTGCAGGAAATGCACAAATTGATGGAAATGCAGGAAATAATTTTAGGTTGAAGTTGATTTGAACAGTATTAAACAATCAGAATGGAGAAAGACCCATTGAAATAAATGTAGAATATATGTGTTGCCACCCTAGGCTCACGCACTACTCATAACGCAAATGTAGAACTTTTCTTAATCAAAAACTTTAAATACCGTCAAATTTGAAAAATACCATGATATATTTTGGCCATATCGCCCAGCCCTAATTTATATACAGATCTCTGGTAACAGTCCATTTTCTTTACATGGAGGGGGAGAGCATGATGCTCGTGAATTTGTGCGTCCCATGTTGTGTAAATTGTAACGATGAATCGAAATCCACGACTTAGCCTAATTATTGTTTTCGGGCACGTTAATTGATTTTCTTTTGGGTGTTTCACATTGCCAAACACACAGAGTCATGGCGCAAAGTAGGCTATTTACTGTGCGTTGATGATAACTGAACAGCAAGTGTTGACTACTTTATATAAGGTGTCGATCTGACTGAAATAAAGTCTTAACTCCCATATCCCTTTGCCATTCATAAATATAATCACGTTGCATGATTTATGTCCGTGGAATCATATTGGGACAAGTATACCTTTCCTAAGATGTCGGGGTTTGCCAGACAGTGACGCTAAAATGAGTGACGTCTCGTCAGTGAAGCCTAACCAATTGCATCCGTGAGAGAGATGTTCATTTGGCTCTCTATTTTGCACAGGTTACTGGTAGGCCTAGGCTGTTATCTGCAGTGCAGATACGTTCTGAAAACATTCGATGAAGATGGTGAATCATTACTGCAGGAACAATGGGCAGTGGAGAACCTTTATTCTGATCCAAAAATGATAATTAGGCCCTCATGGACTCCAGGCATTAAAACGGAATTCAACAATATTCAAAAATGTATTGAATCATCTAAATGTATTGAACATTAATTAATTTGCCCAAGTTTATCATAAGACATGAAGAGAATGCATCAGTGATTCGTATTTCCTGCAACTTTGTGAATGAGGCCACGAGAATGCCCCTGTGTGTGGCCGTTAGTGATGATCAGGGGCACAACTTTCACTGGGGATGGGGGGGACATGCTGGTTGAGACAATGCCAAGAGTGTGCAAAGCTGTCATCAAGGCAAAGGGTGGCTACTTTGAAGAATATAAAATGTATTTTGATTTGTCTTTTTTGGCTAGAAAATAGTAAATATAAAGAAAAACCCTTGAATGAGTAGGTGTGTCCAAACTTTTGACTGGGTATACAGTTGAAGTCGGAAGTTTACATACACTTAGGTTGGAGTCATTAACTCATTTTTCAACCACTCCACAAATTTCTTGTTAACAAATTATAGTTTTTGCAAGTCAGTTAGGACATCTACTTTGTGCATGACACAAGTAATTGTTCCAACAATTGTTTACAGACAGATTATTTCACTTATAATTCACTGTATCACAATTCCAGTGGGTCAGAAGTTTACATGCATACACTAAGTTGACTGTGCCTTTAAACAGCTTGGAAAATTCCAGAAAATTATGTAATGGCTTTAGAAGCTTCTGATAGGCTAATTGACATCATTTGAGTCAATTGTAGGTGTACCTGTGGATGTATTTCAAGGCCTACCTTCAAACTCAGTGCCTCTTTGCTTGACATCATGGGAAAATCAAAAGGAATCAGCCAAGACCTCAGGGGGGGGAAATTGGTTCATCCTTGGGAGCAATTTCCAAACGCCTGAAGGTACCACATTCATCTGTACAAACAATAGTACGCAAGTATAAACACCATGGGACCACGCAGCCGTCATACTGCTCAGGAAGGAGACTCGTTCTGTCTCCTAGAGATGAAAGTACTTTGGTGCGAAAAGTGCAAATCAATCCCAGAACAACAGCAAAGGACCTTGTGAAGATGCTGGAGGAAACAGGTACAAAAGTATCTATATCCACAGTAAAACGAGTCCTATATCGACATAACCTGAAAGGCCACTCAGCAAGGAAGAAGCCACTGCTCCAAAACCTCCATAAAAAAGCCAGACTACGGTTTGCAACTGCACCTGGGGACAAAGATCATGCTTTCTGGAGAAATGTCTGATGAAACACAAATAGAACTGTTTGGCCATAATGACCATTGCTATGTTTGGAGGAAAAAGGGGGAGGCTTGCAAGCCGAAGAACACCATGCCAACCGTGAAGCACGGGGGTGGCAGCATCATGTTGTGGGGGTTCTTTGCTGCAGGAGGGCCTAGTGCACTTCACAAAATAGATGGCATCATGAGGGTGGAAAATTATGTGGATATATTGAAGCAACATCTCAAGACATCCGTTAGGAAGTTAAAGCTTGGTCCCAAATGGGTCTTCCAAATGGACAAAGACCCCAAGCATACTTCCAAAGTTGTGGCAAAATGGCTTAAGGACAACAAAGTCAAGGTATTGGAGTGGCCATCACAACCTCAATCCCATAGAAAATTTGTGGGCAGACCTGAAAAGGAATGTGCGTGCAAGGTCTACAAACCTGACTCGGTTACACCAGTTTGTCAGGAGGAATGGGCAAAATTCCCCCAACTTATTGTGGGAAGCTTGTGGAATGCTACCCGAAACGTTTTACCCAAGCTTAACAATTTAAAGGTAATGCTACCAAATACTAATTGAGTGTATGTAAACTTCTGACCCACTGGAAATGTGATGAAAGAAATAAAAGCTGAAATAAATCATTCTCTCTACTATTATTGTGACATTTCACATTCTTAAAATAAAGTGGGGAACCTAACTGGCCTAAAACAGGAAATCTATACTAGGATTAAATGTCAGGAATTATGAAAAACTGAGTTTAAATGTATTTGGCTAAGGTGCATGTGAACTTCAGACTTCAACTGTGTGTGTGTGTGTGTGTCACGTTCTGACCTTAGTTCCTTTGTTATGTCTTTTGTTTTAGTATGGTCGGGGCGTGAGTTGGGTGGGTTGTCTGTTCGTTTTTCTATAATTTGGGATTTCTGTGTTCAGCCTAGTATGGTTCTCAATCAGAGGCAGCTGTCAATCGTTGTCCCTGATTGAGAATCATACTTAGGTAGCCTGGTTTCACTTTTGAGTTGTGGGTGTTTGTCTTCCGTGTCAGTGTTTGTTACCACACTGGACTGTTTCGTTTATTCACGTTTATTGTTTTGTTCCAGTGTTCTGTTGTGTTTTGATTAAACATTATGGACACTTACCTCGCTGCGCATTGGTCCTCCAATCCTTCTCGCTACTCCTCCTCAGAAGAGGAGGACGAGATCTGTTACACTATATATAATATATACAGTGCCTTGCGAAAGTATTCGGCCCCCTTGAACTTTGCGACCTTTTGACACATTTCAGGCTTCAAACATAAAGATATAAAATTTTATTTTTTTGTGAAGAATCAACAACAAGTGGGACACAATCATGAAGTGGAACAACATTTATTGGATATTTCAAACTTTTTTAACAAATCAAAAACTGAAAAATTGGGCGTGCAAAATTATTCAGCCCCTTTACTTTCAGTGCAGCAAACTCTCTCCAAAAGTTCAATGAGGATCTCTAAATGATCCAATGTTGACCTAAATGACTAATGATGATAAATACAATCCACCTGTGTGTAATCAAGTCTCCGTATGAATGCACCTGCACTGTGATAGTCTCAGAGGTCCGTTAAAAGCGCAGAGAGCATCATGAAGAACAAGGAACACACCAGGCAGGTCCGAGATACTGTTGTGAAGAAGTTTAAAGCCGGATTTGGATACAAAAAGATTTCCCAAGCTTTAAACATCCCAAGGAGCACTGTGCAAGCGATAATATTGAAATGGAAGGAGTATCAGACCACTGCAAATCTACCAAGACCTGGCCGTCCCTCTAAACTTTCAGCTCATACAAGGAGAAGACTGATCAGAGGTGCAGCCAAGAGGCCCATGATCACTCTGGATGAACTGCAGAGATCTACAGCTGAGGTGGGAGACTCTGTCCATAGGACAACAATCAGTCGTATATTGCACAAATCTGGCCTTTATGGAAGAGTGGCAAGAAGAAAGCCATTTCTTAAAGATATCCATAAAAAGTGTTGTTTAAAGTTTGCCACAAGCCACCTGGGAGACACACCAAACATGTGGAAGAAGGTGCTCTGGTCAGATGAAACCAAAATTGAACTTTCTGGCAACAATGCAAAACGTTATGTTTGGCGTAAAAGCAACACAGCTGAACACACCATCCCCACTGTCAAACATGGTGGTGGCAGCATCATGGTTTGGGCCTGCTTTTCTTCAGCAGGGACAGGGAAGATGGTTAAAATTGATGGGAAGATGGATGGAGCCAAATACAGGACCATTCTGGAAGAAAACCTGATGGAGTCTGCAAAAGACCTGAGACTGGGACGGAGATTTGTCTTCCAACAAGACAATGATCCAAAACATAAAGCAAAATCTACAATGGAATGGTTCAAAAATAAACATATCCAGGTGTTAGAATGGCCAAGTCAAAGTCCAGACCTGAATCCAATCGAGAATCTGTGGAAAGAACTGAAAACTACTGTTCACAAATGCTCTCCATCCAACCTCACTGAGCTCGAGCTGTTTTGCAAGGAGGAATGGGAAAAAATTTCAGTCTCTCGATGTGCAAAACTGATAGACATACCCCAAGCGACTTACAGCTGTAATCGCAGCAAAAGGTGGCGCTATAAAGTATTAACTTAAGGGGGCTGAATAATTTTGCACGCCCAATCTTTCAGTTTTTGATTTGTTAAAAAAGTTTGAAATATCCAATAAATGTTGTTCCACTTCATGATTGTGTCCCACTTGTTGTTGATTCTTCACTAAAAAATACAGTTTTATATCTTTGTTTGAAGCCTGAAATGTGGCAAAAGGTTGCAAAGTTAAAGGGGGCCGAATACTTTCGCAAGGCACTGTATGTATGTATATATATATATATATATATATATATATATATATATATATATATATACATACATACATACAGTGCCTTGCGAAAGTATATATATATATATTACAGCCTGAAACTGGGAGAAACGAAAACCTGGAAAAACAAAACCTTTAATAAATGTCTGTTTTTTAATAAAATACATAATTTGAAGAATAAACACTGTTGCAATAGATTTTTCCAATCTGGGAAGTAAACTCGATTAAAGTATTCCAATAATTTTACTGTGCATTTCAGATGGAATCAAGGCATTAGGATGGACACAAATATACCTCTTTCTGCAAATACATTTGAACTACTTCTCCGATTTGGCCGGCTACTCTATGTACTATACTTGTGGAAGCACTGTCTTTCCCTCCCTCTCTCTCCCTACTCCATATCTATTTAGATCAGTGTGTCCTTGTTGGGGGCATAAGCCCCCTGTTAAACTCAGCAGGGCGTCCTGTTTTGATCGCCCCCTCTGGCCTGACTGCTCATTAGGGACTGTGTCATTAGTGACTGTCGTTAGGGACTCTCGTTAGTGTGGGACACTGAATGGACACGGCACTGCAGCCATCTTAAATCCTGCCCAGCTCTCAGTTCCCAGGCACTGGGAATAGAATAGAGGCAGTCAGTCTTGGGAGGGTTGCCAAACATGTTCCCCAAACCCCATCCCTTGGTGCATGGCCCAAATCCTGCTATAGCATACACATGTGAACGTACTCTCTCTCTCTCCCGGTCTCGCAATCATGCACTCACTCTAGGGCTGTCTCCGACTAAAATAAATCTTTGTCGACTGTTCTTTCAACCAAACAATTGGTCAACATTTTTAAACGTGTATTTTTCCATATATAGACACACCCTATGTTTGAATAAAATCAGCTATATGTAGGCTACTGAGCTTGCTGATGCTTTAAGCACTGCAATTAAAAGTTAAGACACACAAATTACTAAAGAGGTCAATAGAGCCAAACCAGAAGAAAAAACCCTATTCTGGCTCAACGCCATTGGACTCTGGGAGCAGTGGAAACGCATTCTCTGGAATGATGAATCGCGCTTCACCATCTGACAGTCTGATGGACGAATCTGTGTTTGACGGATGCCAGGATAACTCTACCTGCCCAAATGTAAAGTTTTATGGAGGAGGAATAATGGTCTGGGGCTGTTTTAATGGTTTGGGCTAGGCCACTTAGTTCCAATGATGGGAAATCTTAATGCTACAGCATTACAATGACATTCTAGATAACTCTGTGCTTCCAACTTTATGGCAACAGTTTGGGGAAGGCCCTTTCCTGTTCCAGCATTACAATGCCCCTGTGCACAAAGTGGAGTCCATACAGAATGAATTGTTGAGATCAGTGTGGAAGAACTTGACTGGTCTGCACAGAGCCCTGACCTCAACTCCATCGAACACCTTTGGGATGAATTGGAACGCCGACTGCCAACCAGGCCTAATCGCCGAACATAAGTGACCAACCTCACTAATGCTCTTGTGGCTGAATGGAAGCAAGTCCCCGCAGCAATGTTCCAACATCTAGTTGATAGCCTTCCCATAAGACTGTTATAGCAGCAAAGGGGGGACCAACTCCATATTAATGCCCATGATTTTGGAATGAGATGTTCGACGAGCAGGTGTCCACAGACTTTTGGTCATGTAGGGTAAAAATCTTTGTTGACCAACAGCCTATCAACCAAACAATCAACTAGTAGACTAAATGGGGTCAGCCCTAACTCACTCACTCTCATGCATAGACACACATGCGCACTCCCACACACAGTATTTAGTTTCTTTTACTCACAAAAAAATATGGGTCTTGATCCAGGGGATTGATTGTCTCTGCTGCTGCTGCTGCTTAAAAAATCCTCTACTTTTTATGTTCTACAGCTGGACACCCCCAATGACCTTGTTGTTCAATGTACTTATAGAGTTTAATTACAAAACGCTATATATATTCATTTTCAGGATGTTGGAAATTAGTTATTGTATTAAAGAAATTATGAGAGAGATTTGGTGTAGTTTTCCCACTCTGATCATGGCATGGGGTTGTTCAATCACAGACCAATCTATCTCTTAATGGTTTTATTTAGACAAATAATCTTTTTTTTTAGCAAAATGCTATATATCCACCTCACTCTCATAGTAATAAGTAGTACTGCTAGGTTTTACACAGTCAAATGTAATAAATAACTACTGTTACGAATCCCTTTTGGCCCGACAGTCTAGGGGGGGGATGGTAATGAGACCCGTAACATAACTCATGCAATTTATAATAGTGACAAAGTAAAAGTGAGAACGAAATAACCACGACTACTGAAATCTACCGTCAAACTCAGGGTTTGTTGGAAAACACACGGTAATAGGGGGGAGCAGGAAAAGGGGCTGAGCTGGACCCAAGGAAAGAAATAATAAGTATTCAAAAACACCCCTAAACGAGACTAGCCTACTTTAACAACAGCTAACTAACTAACCAAAAATACAGTGGGTGGTCCACCCAGTTCTAACTAGTGTATTTAACAAAGTTTACCTACGGGTAGTGTATGCCCATGGGCGACTTGTCTTGGTTCCCCCTTTTCCCACCAGCAAACAAACAAACACCATAACCAAAAACAATCCTCACAGGTGATGACAAAGTACTATGGAGGTGCTCAAACAACAGAGAGGTCAATACACAAAGAGAGAGTGAAACAGAGAGACCTACAGACATGGCATTTACAGAGAGATTGAGCTCCACAGCAAACAACTGACAGGGTTTTTAAACAAAGGGAAAGGAACGGTGATTGGGTAGGAAACAGGAGGGTGTGTCTTCTGATTGATGATTGGTGACTGATTGGGGAGTGATGATTTTCACCTGTGAGGGGAGAAGGAGAGAAAAGAAACACACACAGGATACACACACAGGATACTTGTATCCGTAACACTACGTTTGTAATAAAGAAATGTACAAATTATAAAAATATAAAAAATTAAAAAAAAATAAAAAAAGTATTATTCAATAGAGCAATATGAAATCTGTATTTTAATCATTCATTAGATGTTCTTATCCAGAGAGACTTACAGTATGGGCATTCATCTTAAGATGACTAGGTGAGACAACCACATATCATAGTCAAATTTCCAGGATACGAACAAAACAACAAACATTTTCATACACCGCTAAAATCTATGAATGAATGGATTTTACACACATGAGGGTACCCATAAGCAATCATTTCTGTTGAAAAAAACACATGTGAAAAATTGGTGGATTTAGAGTTTTGGAAATAAACTCTTCACTTAGAAAAGCACCTACCGTATTCACACCTGTCACGTGTGCTACCTCTCCAGCCTCTAGGTCACCACGCTGCTCATTATGATGCGCAGCAGCGTAGCCTAGTGGTTAGAGTGTTGGATTAGTAACCGAAAGGTTGCAAGTTCAAATCCCCAAGCTGACAAAGTACAAATCTATCGTTTTGAAAGGCAGTTAACCCACTGTTCCTAGGTGGGAAAATAGGAATTTGTTTTTAACTGACTTGCATAGTAAAATAAAATTCTAAAAATATTTATATTCATGAAATCACAAGTGCAATATAGGAAAACACAGTTTAGCCTTCTGTCGTGTCAGATTTTGAAATTATGCTTTACAGTGAAAGAAATCCAAGCGTTTGTAAGTTTATCGATCGCACGATAAAAAATTAAGTACACTTAGCATCAGGTAGCTCGGTCACGAAAATCAGAAAAGCAATCAAATGAATTGTTTACCTTTGATGATCTTCGGATGTTTTCACTCACGAGACTCCCAGTTACACAATAAATGTTCCTTTTGTTCCATAAAGATTATTTTTATATCCAAAACATCTCTGTTTGTTTGGCACGTTATGTTCAGAAATCCACAGGAAATAGCGGTCACGGCAACGCAGACTAATTCCAATTAGTTTCCGTAATGTCCACAGAAACATGTCAAACGTTTTTTATAATCAATCCTCAGGTTGTTTTTAAAATATATAATCGATAATATATCAACCGCAACGGTCTTGTTCAGTAGGAGAGGGAATGGCAATGGCTGCCCAAACTCTGTTGCGCGAGCAAAACTCGTGCGAACACTTGACACAATGTTATCGTTCTGGCTCATTTTTCAAAATAAAAGCCTGAAACTGTCTGAATACTGTGTTGACACCTTGAGGAAGCAATAGGAAAAGGAATCTGGTTGATATCCCTTTAAATGGAGCAAAGGGAGGCTATGGACATGGAGTTTTCAAAATAGAAGCCACTTCCTGGTTTGATTTTCCTCAGGGTTTCGCCTGCAATATCAGTTCTGTTATACTCACAGACAATATTTTGACAGTTTTTGAAACTTTTGAGTGTTTTCTATCCAATACTACTAATAATATGCATATATTAGCAACTGAGACTGAGGAGCTGGCTGTTTACAATGGGCACCTTTTCATCCAAGCTACTCAATATTGTCCCTGCAGCCATAAGAAGTTAACCTAATAAAAACAGTTACGTAGGAATGGTGTTTGTGCAGTAGGCCTAATACATTATCACAGCATATTGGCTATATACCTGGCCTGACAATATCGTTCTTCTCAGATCATATTACACTGAACAAAAAATATAAATGCAACATGTAATGTGTTGGTCCCATGTTTCTTGAGCTGAATATAAGATTCCAGAAATGTTCCAAAAAGCTTTTTTCCTTCAAATTTTGTGCACAAATTAGTTTACATCCCTGTTAGTGAGCATTTCTCCTTTGCCAAGATAATCCATCCACCTGACAGGTGTGGCATATCAAGAAGCTGATTAAACAACATGATCATTACACAGGTGCACCTTGTGCGGCCATTTTAAAATGTGCAGTTTTGTCACGGAACACAATGCCACAGATGTCTCAAGTTTTGAGGAAGCATGCAATTGGCATGCTAACTACAGGAGCTGTTGCCAGATCATTTTATGTTAATTTCTCTACCGTAAGCTGCCTCGAATGTCGTTTTAGAGAATTTGGCAGTACTTCCAACCGGCCTCACAACCCTAGACCACTTGTAACCACACCAGCCCAGGACAACCACATCTGGTTTCTTCGCCTGCAGGATCGTCTGAGACCAGCCACCTGGACAGCTGATGAAACTGTGGGTTTGCACAGCCGAAGAATTTCTGCACAAACTGTCAGAAGCCGTCTCAGGGAAGCTCATCTGCTTGCTCGTTGTCCTAACCAGGGTCTTGACCTGACTGCAGTTCGGCGTCATAACCAACTTCAGTGTGCAAATGCTTACCTTCGATGGCCACTGGAATGCTGGAGGTGTACTCTTAATGGATGAATCCCGGTTTCAACTGTAGCGTGCAGATAGCAGACAGCATGTATGGCGTCGTGTGGGGTGAGCGGTTTGCTGATGTCAACGTTGTGAACAGAGTGCACCATGATGGCAGTGGGATTATCGTATGGGAAGGCATAAACTAAGGACAATGAACGCAATTGCATTTTAACAATGGCCGTTTGAAAGTACCGAGATACCGTGACGAGATCCTGAGGCCCATTGTCATGCCATTCATCCACCACCATCACCTTATGTTTCAGAATGAAAATGGCCCCATTTGCAAGGATCTGAACACAATTCCCGGAGCTGAAAATGTCCCAGTTCTATCATGGCCTGCATGCTCACTCACCAGATGTTACCTATTGAGCATGTTTGGGATGCTCTGGATTAGAGGTCGACCGATTATGATTTTTCAACGCCGATACCAATTATTGGAGGACAAAAAAAAAGCAGATAGCGATTTAATCGGCCGATTATTAAAATGTGTATAGATATACACATTTTTATAATAATGACAATTCCAAAAATACTGAATGAACAATGAACACTTTTATTTTAACTTAATATAATACATATGGGCTTTTGGATAGGTGTTCTTAAGGTGATTCCACAGGTTGGTGGTATTTTTTTATTTAGCCGTTGCTGACCCCATGCTTACATCTTTAGCACAAATAAGACACCTTGCTTTCCCTGGTGCCAATTCCATGTAATAGTCCCACACTGGTGCTCTGCTTTTCTCTGCCATCTGTAAAACACACACACACAGCTCTGAAGTGACAATGATACTGAAGAGTCTGCTTAAGAGACAAATACTCTCAACTGTTTGAATAAAAATAGAGTTTAAGTTACCTGTGATGAATGTTGAAAACAAAAATGGTCATTTATATATGCAGGAAATCCTATTTTAATAATGGACATGGTAAGAATTGACTACCAAAGTGCGAGTCATAATTCCCATGACACCTTCTAGCAAAATCTGAAAATGTATTTATTCCATAGGATATTTTTAGATTCACTTAAAATAAGGTCTGTGTTTCGTGTAGACTTACACCACCTTGCCAATTTTATAACTGCGTAGATATCCATAGGACACGGTAACTCTGATCAATATTCGCTAAATATAAGTGAAGATCATTTTTTTTGTAGAGTGGATTTATGAAAATATTTGGACAAACGTGACCTTATCCTAGTGAGATTTACACGGGTATCAAAACGCCAAGGCGGTTTAAGCCTGCACGAAACACAGACCTTATTTGAAGTAGATCAATACATTCTGTATGGAAGACATGAACGGTAAAATAATGAAGGAACCCCTTTCAAGTTCGGCCGCAAGTTGTTACAGGAATTATAACGCGTCGTCTATTTCTCTCTAAACCATATACCTTTGACTATTACGAGCCTGCTGCTGCCTACCACCCCTCAGTCAGACTGCTCTATCAAATATCAAATCATAGACTTAACTATAATAAACACACAGAAATACGAGCCTTAGGTCAAATCTGGAAACTATCACCTCGAAAACAAAACATTTATTCCATTCTGTATTTTATCTAACGGGTGGCATCCATGAGTCTAAATATTCCTGTTACATTGCACAACCTTTAATGTTATGTCATAATACGTAAAATTCTGGCAAATTAGTTTGCATAGAGCCAGGCAGCCAAAACTGTTGCATATACCCTGCCTCTGCGTGCAATGAACGCTAGAGAAGTGACACAATTTCACCTGGTTATTATTGCCTGCTAAGCTGGATTTATTTTAGCTAAATATGCAGGTTTAAAAATATATACTTGTGTATTGATTTTAAGAAAGACATTGATGTTCATGGTTAAGTACACATTGGTGCAACGGCAGTCGTTGATTGATTGTTTTTTATAAGATAAATTTAATGCTAGCTAGCAACTTACCTTGGCTTACTGCATTCGCGTAACAGGCGGGCTCCTCGTGAGGCAGGTGGTTAGAGCGTTGGACTAGTTAACTGTAAGGTTGCAAGATTGGATCCCCCGAGCTGACAAAGTAAAAATCTGTCGTTCTGCCTCGTTCCTAGGCCGTCATTGAAAATAAGAATGTGTTCTTAACTGACTTGCCTAGTTAAATAAAGATTAAATAAAGGTGTATAAAAAAAAAAAACATTGGCAAAATCGGCGCCCAAAAATACCGATTTCCAATTGTTATGAAAACTTGAAATCGGCCCTAATTAATCGGCCATTCCAATTAATCGGTCGACCTCTACTCTGGATCGATGTGTATGACAGCGTGTTCCAGTTCCCGCCAATATCTAGCAACTTTGCACAGCCATTGAAGAGGAGTGGGACAATATTCCACAGGCCACAATCAGCAGCCTGATTGTGTTGCGCTGCATGAGCGAAAATGGTGGTCACATGGTAATGGTGCTTTCAAGACAACTGAGAACTCTGGGGGGAAAAAACTAGGTCAAATCATATCATCAGTGGTCTTCAGGTCGGAACGTCGGTGGTCTAGAAACATACCGGAGTTTCCAACTTGGAGGTTTCCAACCGGAGTTTCCAACTTGGATTCCCGGTTGTCTTCAACGCACTGAAGTCAGAAGTCTGAGATTTGTTTTGAACACGGCATTACTCTTAGCGGAAGGAGGGAGAGAGCAAGCAGAGGGTCCGCCTCTCATGTTCCCTGCTCTTTCCTTACTTTCATCAGTTGAAACGGACCAGAGAGAGGGGACACCGTCTTCCACCTGATGGCGAAACTCGAGTCGCACCGTATCTGCCTCAGTCATGCACAAATTCATGTTGTTCCTGGGACCAGAGAAGGTCTCAATTAAAATATACACGATGAGCTGCTAATAATAATTAGAAATGCAGGACAATCGATACACTTGACTAGGAGCGCAAAGCCTTTATCGTTGCCAAAGCCTTTATCGTTGGTTTTTCAACTGAAATGTTTTGTGATCGACTTGGAATGCCTTGAAGATCGACCAGTCGATCACGATCAATTGGTTGGTGACCACTGCTTTAGTGCCTTGTTGCAAACAGGATACATGTTTTGGAATATTTTCATTCTGTACAGGCTTCATTCTTTTCGCTCTGTCATTTTAGGCCTATGTTAGTATTGTGGAGTAACTACAGTGTTGGTGATTCATTCTCAGTTATCTCATATCACAGCCAATAAACTCTGTAATTGTTTTAAAATCACCATGGCTTCATGTTGAAATCCCTGAGCGGTTTCCTTCTTCTCCGGCAACTGAGTTAGGAAGGGTACCTGTATCTTTGTAGTGACTGGGTATATTGTTACACTATCCAAAGTGCAATTAATAACTGCACCATGCTCAAAGGGATATTTAATGTCTGTTTTGTTTTTTTACCCATCTACCAATAGGTGCCCTTCTTTGCAAACCACTGGAAAAACCTCCCTGGTCTTTTTGCTTGAATCTGTGCTTGAAATGCACTGCTCAACTGAGTGAACTTTAAGATAATTGTATATGTGGGGTACAGAGATGGGGGTAGTGGTTTTAAAAGCATGTTAAACACTATTATTGCACACAGAGTGAGTCCATGCAACTTATTATGTGACTTGTTAAGCACATTTGTACTCCTGAACTTATTTAGGCTTGACATAACAAAAGGGTTGAATGCTTATTACTCATACATTTCACCTTTTCATTTTTAACTAAGTTGTAAACATTTCTAAATTGTAAATTCAGGCTGTAACACTACAGTATGTGAAAAAAGTCAAGGGGTGTGAATACTTTCTGAAGGCTATGGGAGACTGCCATAGCTTTGAGTTTGTTTTGCAGTCCACCACTGACCTCTCTCTCTCTCTGTTTTTCTCCCCCCCAGGGTGATGATCTTCGAGGACAAGGCTAATGGGGCCAGCTGTAAGCCTGACGGGCCTCCACCCAAACGGGACATAGCCAGCCTGCCATAGACCCAGGACATCCAGAGCCTCTAGACTACAGAGGGGTCATAGGGACCCGACCTCGACCATTTCACCATCCTAGGCCCCTGCACTCAGCCAGGGACTTGTGTACATAGCCTTATCAACTCCCCACCTCAGGACGCAGATGCGTCCCAGAAGGGGGGGGTGGTGTGTGTATCCTCCTCTGTTCAAAACATGTGGGAAAAAATAGGGAGGAGCAATCTCTTAACTATATATATTTGCTGTGAAGACGTTAAGGCAGATTAGCTTTTTTTTATGACCAGTACATACCTGTATATATTTATATTGATTATGGCGATGAGAAATAAGTATTTTTAATTAGCGTGATCACTTGTAACCCCTGGCGATAACTGTGGAATTGAGTCGTTTTGTGAATATGAGCAAATTGTTGTTGTGTTTGCTGGGGATCAAACTAACAGAGGTGACTGTTTTGTATGTATGTGTTAATGAGAAGATTGTGTGTCAACAACTCACATGTTCTACAGCAATCTGTGTATGGATACTAGTGAATTTATCATTAGGCCTGTTTTATCATGATTTCAATGTGGCGTTTAACCATTTGACAGATGTAATGAATTCAGTGTGGTTGTAGTTAAGAGGTTTGGGGAGCTTGTTAGCTGTGACCCGTTTTAGGGAAACTAACCCAAATACTTCATCTTATTTTCCACCCCTCCCTCTCCCCTATTTCACCACCACCACCACCACAAAATGTTCTAGTTTCTCTTTCAGATATTATATTTTTAATCGTGTTAAAGTAGCATGCTGGTGATTTTAAAGCACACGTAATAATAAGAGCACAGTTATTTTTAACACCTTTACACACAGTTGTCAACATCGTCCCGCATGTTGGATTAGTGCCATGCAGACTCTGCTTGGTCATCGTCTCACTAGGTCAGGTTTGAGAGATTATGGTCCAACCCCATTCTTTCAGACTAGAGATGGGTTACTGTAGTTGGGATTAGGAAGGGGGTCGGGGGGTATTAGGTCAGAGTATGATATGACTCTAGATCCGGTGTTGTAGATCGACACTGACTTTCTCAACCTAAAGGTGCGGGGTGCGTGAGTTGATTTTAGGATTCAGGAAAGATTGGTTTTACGGTACGTGCACACACTGAAGATTCTAAGCCTGTTAGTATGAATTATGATTAAATCACATTCTTTCCAAGTGCCTAAAGTAGCATGTGGATGGAAGTCAGAGAGAAGAGTAGAGGATGGTGGAGGAGGTTTAGAGTTGGTCTTTATTCTCCCTCCTGAACCAGACAATTAAGTTGTGTTGTAGGTTATTGTAAGATGGTTTTAAAGGTGTTTATTCATGTGTATATTAGGGTAAGGCGTTTCTTGTTTGGTAGTTTACCCCTAGGTCTAGGCTATCAGATACTGCATTGATACTGGAGATCTGAATACATCTATGAAGTGATATTAGATACGCAGCTCATGCCAGTGTCCCACATTTCCCGGCCTGACTATCCTAGTCTCCATAGTGGCACCTCTTGACTTCCGAATTTCTATCTCGTCTTTGTAAAATGTGATGTACCTGTCCCATTTCAAATGGTATTATCTCCAATCCTGCTATGTTTTGCTATTATCTTGTTCTTTAAAAAATATATATTTTCATCTCGTCTTATTCTGTACTTCTTCCTCTTCTTACTTCTCAGTCATTCCCCATCTCAGGCCGGGTTCATTTGTTTGTCACGTAAATTCTCTAATCTGTGCCTCAGCGCTGCTTTTCTATCTTTCGTTTTTTTCTCGATCTCACACTTAACACGGAATATAATAGTAACCGTAGTATTTTAATTCATTAGCTTTACATTTTTTTAATGGAAGGTCAGTTATGCATTTTCATTCCCAGTGTGTTGGGTAGAGGTCTTTTTAGTGGTATTTTCATTTAACCACCCGGACAATGCACATTTTTGTTTTGCAAACACCAAAGGAATTAAAGTTATTTCTGTTACACTGGCATATTTGTTATTGAGTAGTTTGTTGTATGAGTAGTTGTTTGACAGAGTGAAGAAACTGTTCAATCAAACACTGAAACCAGCTTTCCTGTTTTTCTTCTTTTTTTTTATATACAGTTATTGCTTCATTTTAAACCATAAACTTAATTTAATCCCATTTACAGTGTACTTTATGATTTAAATTCCATGTTACAGTAATTAATGTAGAGAAATATTAGTCACAGGCACTATAATGCTGTTCCACACATGTATACATGTGTTTTCTTATGTTATGCATTGCCTCAAGGGAATGAGCTGGTGCTCCATGGTGGAAGCCCACTACCAGTGTCTGATTATGACACATACAGTAGAGGAAATATAGACGCAGATACCTCAGGCTATACAGCCTTTCAGCATGTGTAAAACACCAGGCAACAGCACTGAGCCCCTTTCACAGCTACCAGCAAAGACACATGGAAGTACAAAGGGCTATAAACCCATTTCACACACACAGCTAAACGTGTCAATAGGCCTAGTTGCTCAGCCACTTAGTCAAATGAACATGCACATTGCAAACCAATCTCTTCTCGACATGGACACTTTCCACATGTTCACAAAAGCCTGGCGACAGAGTTCTCTGACTTCACTGGTTCGTAAAACACACAAACCCCGAAGCCTTACTATATTGTGTGTCAGTGTATGTGTGTGTCATTGTGTGTATTTGTTTTTGTGGGAGTGCTAGGAAAGTAACGTCCTGCTGGGGAAGGGGAGATGGCGGGGAGGAAGATTAGAGGCGATACGGAGGGAATACACTAATGAGCACAGCACACTGAGGAGGGAATCTGACGGGACAATAAGCACAGTTAAGCACTTGTGTAATTAAAACAATCATCAGTGCTCTATGTGAAGACCTGTCACTAATGCCAGAGGCCTGTGCAACGACAGCGGACAAAGTCCTACTGAGTTACAAGTTAGGACTGGCATCTGGCATTCACTCAAAACAAAATGCCCTACTACTCGACAGGCTGACTCTAGCCCTGGTGCTCTTGTTAAGTGCTTCACTTTGTCCATGTTTCCTGACCGCTATCCAACGGGAAAAGTTGATAAGCTAGTATCCGTATCTATCCTCCAAAAGGTGCGTCTCCAACAGCTACATCTTATAGCTGCATTATATAGGCCTGTGTGAGAGTAGTAGCCTGATTGATCATATAGGTAACTGTCTATTGCGACTACTGCAATTTTTTTCCAGCAGCGTTTCGCCACAGGTCTTCACTGATTGACCCAGTCTAGACAGACCAAACCATTTAAAACATAAATGTTGTAGCCTGATCTGATTCCCTGTGGCAGGTACCCTGCTGTTAGGTGATCATGTAACACCCGGCGCTCCCAACAACCCCCCCCCCCCCCCCCCCCCTCGTTATATTTGATCTTTCTCTTGGTTCATTCTATCCATCCAGGCTTTCAACAGCACCGCTCCCTCTTCAACCCCTCTCTCTCTCTCTTTCTACTCTTTCTTTTTTTCTCTCTCTGAGGTCTCTAATCCTGGGTCGGTCCTAATGAGCTTCAAAGCACAACATCTATTCGGCATGATAGAGAGAGCATTGAGATTAAAGAGCCTCCTCTCCTCTTCCGAACAGTGAAAAGACTGCCTCACATGTACACTGAGTGTGGAAAACATTAAGGACACCTGCTCTTTCCATGACATAGACTGACCAGGTGAATCCAGGTGAAAGTTGTGATCTCTTATTTATGTCACTTGTTAAATCCACTTCAAGAAATGTAGATGAAAAAGGGGAGACAGGTTAGATACTTATTTTTGAGCCTTGAGACAATTGAGACATGGATTGTGAATGTGTGCCATTCAGAGGGGGAATTGGCAAGACAAAATATTTAAGCGCCTTTGAACGGGTTATGGTAGTAGGCGCCTGGCGCACCGGTTTGTGGCGCTGCTGACATTTTTCACACTCAACATTGTCCCGTGTGTATCAAGAATGGTCCACCAGCCAACTTAACACAACTGTGGGAAGCATTGGAGTCAACATGGCCCAGCATCACTGTGGAACACTTTTGAAACATTGTGGAGTCCCTGCCCTGACTAAATGTTTTGTACACTCAGTGTACATTCTCTGCCTTTTATTTCTCCCTGGGTTCACACTCCTCTGCTTTCTTTTCAACTTCGTCCATCATTCATCCCTTTAAATTGTGACACCAATGGGATGATTCAGATATCATGTTACAGTAATCGCAGAAATCACAGACTCTGATGAGCCAGGATTGGGATTTATTTCCAGGATTTCTATCGGTCTGCTGCTGATTTCCATGAAATTCCATTCCCTAGTACTGACTAGGTGAATAGCTGTACAAGCAATTGTGCTTCATTCTCTCGTGTAGGCTAGATGTTCTAAATGTCACCCTATTCCCATAGGGCTCTGGTCAAAAGTAGTGCACTATGTAGGGAATAGGTTGCAATTTGAGACGTATCCCCTGTTTGGAAAGGAAATTATGCATGAAACGTTCACTGTTAGTCCAGCCTGGGGCTTTTGTGTGTGGCGTGGCTGTGACCTTTATTCTGTGCTAAATACTCCCCCTTCCAGGGCTCCCTCTCCTCCCTGGAAATATGCTGACATCTACTGGGGACACACAACAATGGTTGAACTGGTACTATTTCACATTTTTATTCAACTCAGACAGTAAGTTTGACTGTCATCTGGTGGCTGAAAAGTATTATGCACATGAGTCAGACTGATTATTGGCCAGTGATCGTCACACAAATGATGAGGGAGAATATGTTTTACGATTTTAAACAACCTTTTTACAATCGGCTACATTGCAGGGGCCAGGAGTCACGATCGTGGACTAATGCCGCGGGGAGAAAGACAGACAGGGTGGGGCGTTTTGAGATGGAATTACGCCGGGATGCCACCGGTGGGCAGCAAGCAAAGTTGGGAGAAGATGAATATTGGGACAGGGACGCAGAAAGGAGGATTTCTGAGGAAAGGAGTGGAAAAAAATATGATGAAGAGGTTGAAGAGAATGAGGAAAGCAGATTTTTTATTTCAATTTGAGGAAGATGCCGATAAAAGTGGAGATGGGTTGAGTTCTGGAGGTGAAGTGGATAAGGGCGAGTTAAATGAGGTGAAAGGTGGGGTGTGAAGAGCTCGGAGCCCAAGCATGGCATCGATGGACGTGATACAGAATAATCTGGTCCAGTAGGAGTGACATTTTTGGAGAAAGTGGATCCTTGCCTTTTACCGGATCCATGTGTGGTTTCAGGGTGGTTGGGAAAGGAGTTGAATCAGTGAAGGTAACCTGTAGTGGACTTGTGGCTAGAGTCAGAGTAGTGCAGAAGTTGTCGTATGCCAAGGCAGTGAAGAAAGTAGCGGGTGGATCAAGGATGAGGGATTTTGAGAGGATCCCTGTGAATAGCAGATATGTGCCAGCACAGAGGGATAGGCCAATGAGTGATTAATGCTTCAGTACGTTTGGCTTCTTAGTGTTCATAGCAATCACAGAAAATAGATGTTGTGGAGGCAGCTGCAGAGAAGTCCTTGGGGGTAGGAGATTTGAGAAGAGTTACAGCCTGTGTTGAGCGGTAGTGTCCAGTTAGCCTGAGGTCGGATCAGATAGGGTTAAAGTAGTGGAATAAGATGATGGGTTTTAATGAGTATAGGGTAATACAAATATATCTATATTTTATTTTCTATATTTTGTTATGTTTTCCTGTTACCCTTTCCCATTTTGTATCACACGGTGTAATTGATCTATACTATAGTTCAGTTGGGGGCGGTAATGTAACATATCAAACCTTACCGAAGAAGAAGAAGAAGACCGGAAGAGTATTTTTTCACGCTGTTTCGCATTTTCTTGCTCGCTCCAGCTAGTCTGCTCCGCCTGCCCGCAGCAGCAGATAGGCTAGGCCACTGCGGGAAAGATGGCGACGACGGATAAACAGAAACATGAAGGAAGAGTGAAAATCGGACATTATATTCTTGGAGACACACTTGGAGTGGGGACGTTCGGGAAAGTTAAAGGTAACCGTTATGGCCTTTCTTAGCGAGTTGCCACCGGCAGTTACCCGCGAGAGAGGATGGGGACGTTTCCCTGTTAGCTAGCCAGCCGTGTGCTAACACTTATTGGCCTCTAACGTCTTTTAGCTAGCTTGCTTTGCTAGGTTCGTCAACGTCGTTAGCTCAGCCAGGCTCTAGAATCAAACAGCTAAGTTAGCGTACTAGGCGGTCTACCTTTGATCGATCAACCGATAGTGCTGTCATGTGTTCAATCTAGTTAGCTTGCTAGCCAGCTAACGTTAGTTATGTGGTCGAGTTACCCAGAGCTTTAGGTAACCAAGTTTACTCGCTTGCTGGCTAACCGCAGTTGGCAAACTAGTATAATCTTAGCTCAAATTGCTAGCCAAGGCAATACAACATTAATGGTTTCTCAACCAGGAAACCTGTTTATTCAGTTAACTAACGTGAGCTGCCCAGTTACACACTGACCATCTAGCCGTGCTCGCCCCATGCCATACATGCATTTATGCAAACTATCTTGGGCCTGGCTGAATTATTGAGGACAGACGCATATCTCCAACACTTTCCATTTGTGTTGACACATTAGCCATTGTCCCTAGGTTGCTTTCAGTCGACACGGTCAAAATACCATCTTTTCTAATGGCATATCACCTAAAATTATGATAGTCAAGAGGACCAAACTGACTTGTATATCCCAGTTAGGCCCTAATATTAAGTCTATTTCAAACTAGAAAATGTACATTTCCCTTTTGTCTTCCTTGGCTTGGGATTTGAGAACAAAACTCCATATCAAGCCACCAACTAGACTATATAGCTGTTAATTCCTATTTCCTCCCAGTTTAGAACATGCTGGACATTGGACCATTTATTCCATGATCTATTATGTTCTAAATGACTGGCTGCTGGGTTAATGCTTTACCAACATAACAGTTAAATCAATAGAAGTAATTTGTACAACCCCTTCTACAGTCCTCCCTCTCTGTATAGTTCAGTACATTTTTCACCTGTTCTTCTTCTGACCAATTTTTAGTTAGGCCTATATTTGCTTGCGTTTTGCAATGAGCCGTGTGTGGATGTAGGCCTATAAGCCGTGTAGAAGGAAATGTTAACCCCAATTTAGTTTGTGTACTGCTCACAGGCGACTCGGTGGTGGTGTAATTTGTATCACCTTTGGTTCTAAACAGCACATTGCAGATGTAGGCCTGTCAGTCATGATGGATAATGAATTGATTTGATTCAATGGTAAAATGCCATGCTAGTGTTCTTTCACTGCAAGTAAGTCAGTCATCAATGCTGATTTGCTTGTCTTTGTGTTAGCTGGGATCTGCTAAGCTCGTTATGACTGGATTCTTGTTACAATATTTCCTAACCTCTCCTCCCTCCTGCCCTCTCTTGCTCTCTCTCTCCTGTAGTGGGTCAGCATGAGCTGACCAAACACCAGGTGGCTGTGAAGATCCTGAACAGACAGAAGATCCGCAGTCTGGATGTGGTGGGGAAGATACGTAGAGAGATCCAAAACCTCAAGCTCTTCAGGCATCCTCACATAATTAAGCTGTAAGTCTATAACCTCAGCTGCTTCAGGCATCCCTGCACCATTAAGCTGTAAGTCTATAACCTCAGCTGCTTCAGGCATCCCTGCACCATTAAGCTGTAAGTCTATAACCTCAGCTGCTTCAGGCATCCCTGCATCATTAAGCTGTAAGTCTATAACCTCAGCTGCTTCAGGCATCCCTGCATCATTAAGCTGTAAGTCTACAACCTCAGCTGCTTCAGGCATCCCTGCATCATTAAGCTCTAAGGCTGTGTACACACAGGCAGATCAATTCAGATATTTTTTCACAAATTGGTCTTTTGACCAAAAACATCAGCTCTGAAAAAGATCCGATTTGAAAAGATCTGATGTGATTGGTCAAAAGACCAACTAGTGAAAACAAAGATCAGAGTTGTGCTGCCTGTGTAAACGCAGCCTACATTAAGCTGAGAAGCACTCCTCGGGTGCTTCGGGCATCCCCACATCATTAAGCTGTAAGAACCCCCAGCTTTTTAGGCATCCCCACAAGCTGTAAGTCTAGAACCTCAGGTGCTTGACACGTTCACACATCTTTGGAGGGGCGGCAGGTGGCCTAGTGGTTAGAGCGTTGGGCCAGTAACCGAAAGGTTGCTAGATCGACTCCCCGAGCTGACAAGTCGTTCTGCGCCTGAACAAGGCAGTTATCCCACTGTTCTCAGGCTGTCATTGTAAATAAGAATTTGTTCTTAGCTGACTTGCCTAGTTAATGTTTTTTATTTTATTTTAAACCTTTAAGTCCAGAACCTCCAGCTTTTCAGGCATCATTAAACTGTAAATCCTAGATTATACAGCTCGCTCCATCATTTGGACCCCTACGTAATCCCACCACTGCCACATTAATGCCACCCAGAGGGCTATTTTAGGGCTTCTAATGGTGGGTTTTATAGTGTGCATCATTCTTTCCCTTTTGTTTCTGCTTCACTGATGCGCACTTTTTTTCTCCTCAATCTCTCTCCCACCCACTTCCGTGTTCTCGCTCTCTCAACCTGTCCATCCCCTGACCTCTCAATTTTTTTCCCCGCTTGACCTCTGTCAGAGTAAGGGCAGCATAAATCCAGTGTTTTCATGATTTAGCTCATTGATAAGGAAGGGTCAGGTCTCTCCTTTGTTTCTGGATTCTTCTCTTATTTTTTTAAACTAGGCCTACATCTATTGACTGAATGAAAAATCCCCGTACAATAGTCTTCTTGACCTGTGAGCGCCACCGAGTATCATTGCGTAGGCTTAGTTGGGGCATTTCCGGGCACCTGATCCCTTGTGACTAGACCTGTATTTACCCACTTAGCAAACTTTCTTTTTACACTCACCCCCTGGAGTCCGATTTGAAAATGACACGAGGCTACAGAAGAATGAGTGAAGTTGCAATTTGCCCTTTATTTACTGATGTCTTGTTTGTAGAGGCCAGTAGAATGTGAGTTTTCTGAAGCTGCGGTGGGACTGGTTTAACGTTGCACTTCACATGCTTGCTTCCTTTCCTTGGCTGCTGTGCTGCGGTTTGAGACGGAGCTCAGGCAACGAGCTTGTACGACACTTGTGTTGATAACCTTGTGGCACAGGAATGAAGAATAGTTGCGTTTTGCACATGGATGTTTGCTCTAGGGAAGTAGGCCTATGTTTAGCCAGTTGAAGGGTTCCATGGCCAGTCTCCCTTACACCGACCAGCTATTGAATGGCCCACTAAGGAGTCTTCCTGCAAAATGTCTGCCTCTATGCTTAGGATCAATAAATGCCTCAGAAGTTGAATCTGTCCTGAAAGTGCTACCTCTCAATCTTAGACTTTATATAGCAAGTTGCCTGCTTTTTATTGCTGTGGTTAAGCTTATATATAATTCTGTGGGTTTGTCATCCCTCTGAGAAGTTTGGTGATCCTTGACCATTTTCTCTAGTGTTAAACAGTAGTGCCCAGAGTTTTCTCTTGGTCAGGTGGGTGGCATAGTTATGGAAATCTCTTGGTCCAATCATGGCTATCCTATTTATTTATTTTTTTGAACTTTTGTGATTTTCCTATGGGACTGTAGGTACCAGGTGATCAGCACCCCAACAGACATCTTCATGGTGATGGAGTACGTGTCCGGAGGAGAGCTCTTTGACTACATCTGCAAAAACGGAAAGGTAAGGGGAAGAGAAACGTTATTTCCTCTAGCGTATGCAGGTTTTGGGAAAATTATAGACCTGTTTTTTTTGTTCAACCCCCCCCCCCCCCCCCCCCCCCCCAAAAACAGTGGTATTCTACATTAGTACGCCTGTTTGTTGAAATACACAGTGGTTTGGGATTGTGAGTAGTCTTGTGCTCACCTGAATCGTATTAACTTAGCTCAGGGGTTTTCAACCTTTCCTTGCCCAGGGACCCCCTCTCAGGCAAACCGTTGACCCAGGGACCCCAATCATATGTTAGCAAAAAAAATGTATCCATTTTAAACAGAATGATTAGATTTCTACTGCTAATGTTTGTCTATTGAGATTGCATTGCTGTGTACTCAATTTTATACACCTGTCAGCAACGGATGTGTTTGAAATATACCCGAATCCACTAATTTGAAGGTTTGTCCACACACTTTTGGTCATGTAGTGTATCTGTGGTTAGGAGAGTTGGGAAGTGTAATGGTTATGTCAATAATAGTTATGTTAGCACCTGCCTCATGTATGGACCACCCCTCTATACACAACAGAAATCACAAAGCTCTATCGCTGCACTGCATTCTTTCCAATGGGTTTTTAAGGCCACTAAAACATTCAAGCAAAGACATTGACCAAATATCCAGAGTGGTTACAATACTGAAATGGACTGACTGGACAGCTTAAAAGGACATTTCTCACCTCGCGTGTGTTGCTGTGTCTACGTTTCGTGCGTTTGCCACTGTGACTCCAGCTGGAGGAGAAGGAGAGCCGTCGTCTGTTCCAGCAGATCATCTCAGCAGTAGACTACTGCCACAGACACATGGTGGTGCACAGGGACCTGAAACCTGAGAACGTCCTGCTGGACGCACAGATGAACGCCAAGATCGCCGACTTTGGTAAGTCTGTCAACCTCACACGACCAGCACCTTTCTACACCTGTACCTGATTTACACCTCCAGATCGAGCCACACCTATCTGTACTAGGCTGGTGTGGTTATGCATCCACTGTAGTTACTGGAACCCTGATGGAAAGGGTATTGTCTGAAATGAAACCCTATCATTATATTGGACAAAACACTTATGTGATATTGTCTGGTCTTTTCTGAAGGTTTGTCAAACATGATGTCGGACGGAGAGTTTCTGAGGACAAGCTGTGGTTCTCCGAACTATGCTGCCCCTGAAGTCATCTCTGGAAGGTACACTTGTCCTCTCTTTTCTCACCGAAACTGGCAGATGTGATGGGGAATATGCTAATGTATACAAAAACTGCTCTTAGATTTCAATAAAGAGGATTGTTCAATTTCACGGTTTTGCTTTGTTGGCAGACCCTACTGTTCTTAGGTGTCACTAAATATTCACCATGTTAAGACTCCCTTGGTTCATGTCATTGAGCAGCTCTGTCCTCTCCCCTCCCTTAGATGTGTCCTTCCTAGTTTATGTGCAGGTAGTATTGTCCTCTGCTTCTGCCTGCTCTTTGGAGTCTAGACTTGGTTATGCTAAACTACGTTTCAGCAACTGTTTTAAAGGAATTCCTAAATAAATGTTTGCTTGATTTGACCCTTGTGTCTTCCCAGGTTATATGCAGGTCCTGAGGTGGACATCTGGAGCAGCGGGGTGATCCTATATGCCCTGCTGTGTGGGACACTGCCCTTCGACGACGACCACGTGCCAACACTCTTCAAGAAAATCTGTGACGGGATCTTCTTCACGCCCCAGTACCTGAACCCCTCTGTCGCCGCCCTGCTCAAACACATGCTGCAGGTGGATCCCATGAAGAGGGCCACCATCAAAGAGATCCGGTAAGGAGTGGCAAGAGATCAACTTTGTCTACAAAGTGCATTTAAACACCTCTATATGCTTTGCAGTAAAATAATAGAAAGAAAAAAATATTTTTTTAATTGACTTTTCTCCACATGCATCATTAAACTCTGATCACAGGGATGGCAAACTCCTGTCCTCTGTGCAGGCTTTTGATCCAGCCCAGCGTTAACAAAGTGAACCCACCCCTCCTGGTCTATATATTTTCTAGCTGCCCTGTTAAGAGAACAAATGTCCCTATGAAATAATAGACTGCCTTGAACATGCTCTGTCTTCCCTCCCCACAGAGAGGATGAATGGTTCAAAGATGAGCTCCCCAAGTACCTGTTTCCAGAAGACCCATGCTACAGCAACAACATGATCGATGACGAGGCCCTGAAGGAGGTGTGTGAGAAGTTTGAGTGCACTGAGGAGGAGATCCTGACTTGCCTGTACAGCCGCAACCACCACGACCCCCTGGCTGTGGCCTACCATCTCATCATCGACAACCGACGCATTATGTCCGAGGCCAAGGACTTCTACCTGGCCTCCAGTCCCCCAGACTCATTTCTGGACGACCAGCATCTGACCGCCGCGGCCGGCCTTAAGCCCCACCCGGAGCGTATGCAGCCCTTCCTGGCGGGGGAGACCTCTCCCCGGCCGAGACACACGCTGGACGAGCTGAACCCCCTGAAGTCGAAGCACCAGGGGGTGAGGCGGGCCAAGTGGCACCTGGGGATCAGGAGCCAGAGCAGGCCAAATGATATTATGTCTGAGGTGTGCCGTGCCATGAAGCAGCTCGACTACGAGTGGAAGGTGAGGGAGGGGATAGAGAGATTGAACAACGGAGGGAGAATTGTAGAGAGTGGGGATGAGGTTGGTGGGTGGTGGGAGGGAAAGGAGTGGGTAAAGAGGTCCGGTAGAAATAGAAAGAACTGTCAAGTGGCCCCTCCTATTTAAGTGGATCAGAGGTTTATTGGGATTTGCCTAGATAGTGATTCCACACCAAACTCAGACAAAAAGACAGTGATTAGTTTTGTTTTTCACAATTGTATCCATATAATAGTCCTTTGGAGGAAGGATTGTTGACATGTATATGACATTTGTATCTAAAAGCATAATTGAGAAATAATCAGTTGGCATATTTATTTTTGGCTTACCCCAGGCTTCCTTTAAGACGCTATAGTGCTTAATCTCTAAATGCAAAAATGTTCTCAAATGACGCTTTACCGCTTTCTCTATACGAGTATACATTTTATGAATATTGAAAAACATGAATATTTGACATATTTCAATATTTTGATGAAAATATACTCCAAGGGCATATCAAAGTTCCAGAGTGGGATCCCTGCTAGTTTTAAAGTTCTGGCACATTTTATTCTGAGAAATTGGCTTAGTAGGCAATGCAACTAGTCACAGCCCTCATTTTACTTGTATCGTTGCAAATCACCAGCAGAGGCTACCTATATTGAATCCACTTTTCTTTTCCCTCTGTTGGTAATGCTTACATTTTTTTAATCATAACTCTAAAAGTAGCAGAGATCCCACTCTGGAACTTCTTAAATATATATTTTTAAATTAAATATTTAAACATACAATATACTTGCAGTGAAGCCGCTCAACGGCTACATCACATTAGTCATCTAACAGACTCGCAACCAGGGTCAACGCCCTGCTCAAGGGCACGTCGGCAGATCGCCCACAAGGTCAAAAACAGGGACCCAATCCAACCACTAGCCCTCCAAGACCCCCCCCCCCCCCCCACACACACACACACAGAATGTTTTTAAATACAACCAAGAAAAGAGAGAAAGGAAAACGCAAGGCCAACTGAATGGTTGAGTGCATGTATGGCACTATTTATGAGTGTGTGTATATGCACGGCATCAGCCTCAGGCAAACCGGCATTAGCTGTAATAACATTGCCCCTCAGTGTTGTTCAAACTTGATTTTTGTTCAGTTTTATCTTTGACTGTCATTCTATCCCCCGCCCAGCCGCGTCACTCTCACTTGTCTCCAATTCCACATCCCAAATCTCAGCTTCCCTCGCACCTATCTCTGCTGGCCACCCTCTTCCGATTTCTACGCAACATATATCTTTCAACTATGCTGTGATGTTTAATGTACAATTTCAATCTATCTAATCAAATAGAATCCACAGATTGCGAGTTGAAGATAAATACTTTTACCAGCAGTATTAGTAATTGATGGACCCGGTCTCTCCAGATCTCCCAACAGTGCTATTTCTTTAGATCAATGTTATGCATTTTCAGCCATTACTAAACCTAAGACCAGAAAGCGGCTACTTGAGGGCAATGGCAAAATCAATGGTCTATTGATTCTATCCTCACTACAAAATCTGCAGCACTTCGATGATTGTATGCCTAAAATATATATTTTTTTAAATTGGTGGCAAGAGTTCTATGTAATTTTAGCTGAAAAGCACGAAGTCTTGACTCTTGCGTCGTTTTATATCAACTCATACACACTATACTGTGGAATCGGTACATAAAATCTCTTCCCAGCTATTTTGCAATCTGTATGGCACAGTTGTCAACATCCTGTTCCTCAAATGAAACTGGTATACATTCCTATTTATGCTTGATTGATGTAATCAATTGATTATAATCTTGGATTGAGCAGACCTTCCTGTACAATTCTGTTAACTCCATGAAAGACAATTTACCCGTTTCAAACACTTGCCATAAATACAGCTATTCTATTAACCAACACATTTGAGTTAAGCCATATTTTTGTCTATATTTTCAGGGGGATGAAATTGTAGCAAGTTTTGCAATACTTGTTAAAATAGATACTTTTGAAGGATTTTCAATTAATCGAAAATGAGACATGACAATCTGCAAAAAGGCCATTTTTTTTAAAACAATGAATGAGCTTTTTCTAGTATTCTACTTGAGAACCATTTCAGGGTTCAATTAAAACTTTTGAATAAGTGACGCTTTTAGAGCCATTTAGTGCTTTTATATTTCATCTCAACCCACCCTATTCATTATATAGATGGGCATGCTTTACCTTTTCTAGTTTAGTGGGGGCTCATATGATTTGAAAAATGAATCCTCAGGAGTAGGCAATGCCATAAGTGAGTAAACTATGATATGACTAAGGAGTTAATCAGGGCAATTTTTCCATAAATAGACAGGTATTTACCTCTCCATGGTTGCAGGATCGTATCTATTTTTACAAGTTTTCTAATGATATTAATTTATATCTTGTGATATGAATACCAACAATGTCTACTTCAGTCAGCCCATTTTATAGGTAATGTGATTTTTTAAATTTTTTTATTAGAGCCAATTTATAATATTGTGCACGTATCATAATTGTTTTACTCCAGAAAAGTCATCTAGATCTTCAATAAGACATTGCAGGGATCTAGCTTGCGGACTTAATATAAAACTTGAGTCATCGGCATACATGGACACCATTTTGTTTTTAAGCCTTGGATTTCTGATCCTGTTATTTGATCAGATTTGTTTTAATAGCATTTTGATGGCCATAACGATGACAGCGGACAGCCTTTAACTCCTCTAGACAATTCTAAACTCTGAGAAGTAACCGCTATTTACTGTTTTACAACTGGGGTTGCTATACATTACTTTCAAAGGCCTTTTCAAAATCTGATATAAATACCAGGCCTGGCTTCTAATATCTTTCATGATCTATTAGTTGTCGTATATTATCTCCAATGTATCGTCCATGTAGAAAAATAAATAAATAATAAACATTTTAAAAACCTGTCTGATCAGGATGAACAATACTTGGTTAAAAAAAAATAATAATAATAATTTTGAGTGCTATGCGTTTCGCTAGTGTTTTTGCATCACAACATTGAAGTGTAAGGGGCCTCAGTTTCTGAATCTTTAAATTTGCCATTTGGGTCTTGTTTTAATAATAGTTAAATCAGACCTTTCTGCTGAGTACCTGGCAGACCACCATTTCTATAAGCGTAGTTAAAACAAGCTAACAATGGCGCTCTGTGACTGATATACCCTTAGAGTACATTATGGTCAATATATTGATCAAAAATGATATTTTCAAATCATAAATGTAATGTAAAAAAAAAAGGTTATTGAAATAAAATTACTACTCGTATGGAGCAAGCGGTAACTTCACGAGCCCAATTTTAGCTTCACGAGCCCAATTGTAGCACCTAGACTGTCTTAAAGGAGACCTGGGTAAAAGCAACATGTCATAAATATGCTGACTTTGATTATTTCTCAATTATCCTTAAAGATCCAAATGTGTCAACAATCCTTCCTCCAAAGTACTATTCTATGGATTACGTTTCATTAAAACATGTTTTTTTTGTTTTTTTTCCCCATGAGGATTCACTGTAGCCCAATCCCAAATAAACCTTGAAAAATCTATGGTCTTAATCTTAGAGTAGTTGTAATGGTGGAAGATCAAAAAAGGGGTAAAAACCTGGTTCTTTAAACATTAAGATGCTGTATATATATTGTTTTTTCTGTGTGGTGTAAACTACTGGCTCAGTCTGAGTTCTACTATCACCTAGAATGGAATGCTGCGGTTTCTTCTCTTGGGTTCTATTTCTGGTATGGCATGACCTTTAGACCTGAAGAATAGATCAGCTGACTGACTCTCATTTTGTATTCATCTTGGAGAAATGAGAGCAATTTCTGAAGGAAATGTTCAGTTTCCTGTTTATCCTTCTCTTGCCCTGATGGATAGAAAGCAGCTATTGATGGTTTAATGTGTTTGGGTACACAGTAGTGGGCGAGGCATTTCCGATACTCTCCCATAACATAAAGCACTGTTCGGCCTAGACTTTAGAACTGCTGAAATGGTGAAAGAGCTCTCGGTAATATTCTTTAGCAAAGTATACAAATTATACACAACAATTTTGATGACTAAACAAAAGTTAGTTGCAAATCTCTGAAATACAGACCACTGAAGCAGCTACAGAAGCCATGTTGAAAAATGTAATTTTACGCTGTGTATTCCATCTATTGTGTATCTTACCCAGCTTGTGTGATTTTAAAGTATGTGTAACTAATCTCCATATCCTCCTCCCCAGGTGGTGAACCCGTACTACCTGCGTGTGAAGAGGAAGAACCCAGTTACGGGCATGCAGACCAAGATGAGCCTTCAGCTCTACCAGGTGGACGGCAGGACCTACCTCTTGGACTTCCGTAGCATAGACAGTACGTCAACCTGGACGTAACCCTTTACTCTAACAACCCGTATGCGGTTTGAAAACGGACGATTTGGTCATTGATGAGCGCCTAAATTGAAAAGCGGTGGCTGTACAGTAACATGCTATACATGACGTCTGAGCTCAAGGTCTCCGCTTTACAGCGCTGTATGGGGTTCAACTGACATTTCTGAGTGGTTGTCTTTACTGCCAACTTTGCCATTAATGGAAAATGCCTAAAGAAGTTGCTTTTCCCTGCTGTGCAATGTAAAGTGACTAGACATGGCACAGGTCTGTGTTCAGGGCCTTTGTGTGTTTGGCTGTAACCACAGAAGTATGTTTAACATTCTCTTTCTCTTCTGTCTTTCTCTGTCTGAAGATGACATGTTGGAGGCTAAATCTGGGACTGCCACTCCTCACCAGTCTGGTTCAGTGGGGAACTACCGCACGGCCCTTAAGAATGAAGCTGCAGCTGCTGCAGAGGGGGGGTCCCAAACTGAGGGGGCTAAGGAGAACGCTACCCCTGCCACATCTCTCCCTCCCACTAAGGCCTCAGAGAGCTCCCTGGCCTCCTCGCTCACCTCCTCCGTTGACTCAACAGGAGGCGACCTCGCACCCATGACTGCGGTTCCGCGGCCCGGCAGCCACACCATAGAGTTCTTTGAGATGTGCGCCAATCTCATCAAACTACTTGCACGATAGCTTGCAATCAAATAAAACAACGTTAGCCTTTTTTCCTCTGAGTGTCTTTATAAGCAATAAGCATGCAACCGATTTCATGGCTCGATTCATCCCTACCGCAGGCGGGTGAGACTGCTAGGGTTGTTCCAAGGCACTGATGATGCAGGTTCAGTTCGCAACCCTCCTGACTGACTTGGGAGTTGTCAGAGCACGGGTGGGCTTTAGGAAAAGGTGAACGACAATGACCAAGCAACTTCATTATAATCATGACAGAATACTATTTTAGAGGTGGTTTTACATTTTCATGATCATTATTATTGGCCTACGACTATTTCCCCCCCTATTTGATCACGTTCCAAACAGCGTATATGTGTGTGTGCTAAGTCTGAGTGATGCACAGAATTTGCTGTACTGTGCTCAGTGGGCGTTGCTGTGCTTTTTTTCTATAGAGAAAACAAACGCACGTTTCTGCGTGCGGAAAGGAGAGCTGTAAGGTTTTGGGGGGTGCACTTAGGGTGGCTGAGGGGAACGAGGCACTTTTGCACAGTTCCGTCTTTCTCTATAGTAGATGTCTGAGATGCTTGTGCAAATTCGGGACACTGCACTACAGGCCTTTCAGGGGTAGCTGCACTGACCATAACATGGGTTGTCATGCCAACAATGTCCGTTTGACTCACTGAGGAAGTGCAATTACCCTCTCGATCGCGTCAGGCGAAAAAGGGAGTTACTACTTCATCAGAATTATTTTTTTTTTTGTGAAATTGAATTAAGACTAGATTTCAATGTTTGTCTGTTTGGATTGGTCTGTCCCCTACATAATATAAAGAATTTAAAAATATATGCATTTTGATTTCAGTGCTTTAAATGGGAATTGTAGATTTATATTGAGAAATTATTACTGACTGAAAGGTTCGTTTTTTTTTTTTTTTTTTTTCGTTACGATGCCATTTTATTCCTTTACAGCTTTTTAAAATTATCAATTTTATTTTTTAATCATTTCTATGCACATGATTGTTTACCCTCACACTCTCAAAATGAGACCCACTGTCCTATAATGAATTCAAAAGTTGATTTTGTTAGATTTGTAAAATTATCTTGAGGTTATGGGCTACATGTGTTCATAAATCTGAATGCATGTTGACTGAGTGATGTGCATTTTAGCAGGATTGAACTAATTTTGTACACATGTCCATTGAAAGATCGGGGGCATTTGTAAGTGGTGATTTGCAGCAAGTACATGCAGTGCACGGACAATGTGTATTGATAAAGGAAACAAATCAATATTTTTTTCTGGTTTCAAAATTCTATTTCACTTTTCTTGGCCCACATCCCCCACAAGAAGCTACATTTGAATTTAAGTTTACGTATTTTCCCAAACCTTAAATTTGTCATGTGCATCTGGGGAGTTTTTTTTTTTCTGTCATTCTGTTAGCTGCCTTATCAATACTGTTGATCAGTTGTATATCAGTGAGTATAAAAGAGACATCTACTTCTATCCTCTATTGCGTGGGGCTGGTTTTGGTCTGAAGAAATCTTGCATATGGATTATGTGACTGCAAGGTCTCCTTTTTAGACCAAATGCTCATTGAAATATTTATAGGACTACAAACAAACTCTTTAGTTTTCAAGGATGCGTAAGTTCTGATTCCAAGTAGTGCATAAGGTGAATTGTGGGGTTGTTTTGAAAAAGTGTGTGAGGCCATGATCGGCTTATGTGAGTTGCACATTGGGTGAGTAGTTTTTCTCCTTTTAAGTGGGAGTGTTAATTTCTGACTATTTGCAGGATCAATATCAATCATTGTATCTGTCTTCACTGCTTTAAACCTTGTTTTATTTGTTGTGTAAAGGGACCCTACTACTAGAATGACCAATGTAAATGTCAAATGGACAGTGTTTAAATCATTTGTATAAATAACTGCCTAATAAAACAGATCAATTGCACAAGTTTTCATGCATTACTTTGTTTCTGTTGGAGGCATTGGAAAATGTCTAACTTTTGTATTTTTTTTTAATCAATACTATGATGCATGGCTGCAAAAGTCAAATATTAGAAAGCTCTTAAATTTAAAGAGTTGATCAAAATACCTTTATCATTTGTAAAACTGATGTACAGTCAATTTGGAATGTGTTCATAACCCTTGACCTTTTCCACATTTTGTTACGTTACAGCCGTATTCTAAAATGGATTAAAAAAATAAAGTGATCTGCACACAATGCCCCATAATGACAAAGCGAAAAAATAGGTTTTTAGAAATGTTTACAAATGTGTTAAAAATATAAAACAAATCTTCTGTACATGTCTATTTAGACCCTTTTTATATGTCTATGTATATAGGGCAGTAGCCTCTAGGGTGCAGGGTTGAGTAAGCGGGTGGTAGCCGACTATTGACGGCTATTTAACAGTCTGATGGCCTTGAGATAGAAGCTGTTTTTCAGTCTCTCGGTCCCAGGTTTAATGCACCTGTACTGACCTTGCCTTGTGAATGATAGCGGGGTGAACAGGCAGTGGTGGTTGTCTTTGATCTTTTTGGCCTTCCCGTGACATTGGGTGCTGTGGGTGTCCTGGAGGGCAGGCAATGTGCCACCGTTGGAACAGGCAGTTAACCCACTGTTCCTAGGCCGTCATTGAAAATAAGAATTTGTTCTTAACTGACAAAAAAATATATAAAAAAATATGAGACTTGAAATTGAGCTCAAATGCATCCTGTTTCCATCGATCATCCCTGAGATGTTTCTACAACTTGATTGGAGTCCACCTGTGGTAGACTCAATTGATTGGACATGATTTGGAAAGGCACACACCTGTCTACGTAAGGTCCCACAGTTGACAGTGCATGTCAGAGCAAAAACCAAGCCATGACGTCAAAGGAATTGTTCTTAGAGCTCTGAGACAGGATCGCTTCGAGCCACAGATCTGAGGAACGATACCAAAACATTTCTGCAGCATTGAAGGTGCCCAAGAACACAATAGCCTCCATTATTCTTAAATGGAAGAAGTTTAGAACCACCAAGACTCTTCCTAGAGCTGGCTGCCCCGGCTATACGCAATCGGGGGAGAAGGGCCTTGGTCAGTTGATCAAGAACCCAATGGTCACTCTGACAGAGCTCTAGCCTTTCTCTGTGGAGATGGGAGAACCTTCCAGAAGGACATCAATCTCTGAAGCACTCCACCAATCAGGCCTTTATGGTAAAGTGGCCAGACGGAAACCACTCCTCTGTAAAAGGCACATGAAAGCCCGCTTGGAGTTTGCCACAAGGCACCTAAAGACTCAGACGATGAGAAACAAGATTCTCTGGCCTGATGAAACCCAGATTGAACTCTTTGGCCTGAATGCCAAGCGTCACGTCTGGAGGAAACCTGGCATCATCCCTACGGGGAAGCATGGTGGTGGCAGCATCATGCTGTGTGGATGTTTTGCAGCGGCAGGGATTGGTAGACTAGTCAGGCTTGAGAGAAAGATGAATGGAGCAAAGTAGAGTGAGATCCTTGATGAAAACCTGCTCAGGACCTCAGACTGGGGGGTGAAGGTTCACCTTCTAACAGGACAATGACCCTAAGCACACAGCCAAGACAACGCAGGAGTGGCTTCGGGAGAAGTCTCAATGTCTTTGAGAGGGCCAGCCAGAGCGCCCGGACTTGAACCCGATCTAACATCTCTGGAGAGACATGAAAATAGCTGTGCAGTAACGCTCCACATCCAACCTCACAGAGCTTGAGAGGATCTTCAGAGAAGAATGGGAGAAACTCCCCAAATACAGGTGTGCCAAGCTTGTAGCGTCATATCCAAGAAGACTCGAGGCTGTAATCGCTGCCAAAGGTGTTCAACAAAGTACTGAGTAAAGGGCCTGAATACTTATGGAAATGTGATATTTCTGTTTTAATTTGTAATAAATTAGCAAAAAAATCTAAATATTTTTGCTTTGTCGTTATGGGGTATTTGGTGTATATTTGAGGAAAAAACTATTTAATCAATTCAATTTAATCAATTGTAGAATAAGGCTGTAATGTAACAAAATGTGGAAAAAGTCAAGGCGTCTGAATACTTTCCAAATGCACTGTATGTATGGAAAAGCAGAGATGTCTTAAAACATTCTCACTCATGACCTCTAGATGGAATAGCAAGCACAGTTATGAGGGTTCCCCTCACTTATAGAGCACCACAGTGGAGGTGTCGTATCCATATCCAGCTTCTACCACCAAGCTATAAGACTGCAGAGCAATTAATCAAATTGTGGTCATATACCATTTTCTTTTAGCAGATGTTAATGTGGGCGTAGCGAAATGTGCAGTAGTATCTAACAATTCTTAATAATACATACAAATATAAAAGTAAAAGAATGGAATTAGTAAATATATAAATATTATGATGAGCAATGTTGGCGTGGCATTGACTAAAATACAGTAGAATTGAATACAGTTTATGAGATAAGAAAAATAGTATGTAAACATAATTAAAATGACTAGCGTTCTATTATTAAAGCGGCCAGTGATTCCATGTCTATGTATATAGGGCAGTAGCCTCTAGGGTGCAGGGTTGAGTAAGCGGGTGGTAGCCGACTAGTGACGGCTATTTAACAGTCTGATGGCCTTGAGATAGAAGCTGTTTTTCAGTCTCTCGGTCCCAGCTTTAATGCACCTGTACTGACCTTGCCTTGTGAATGATAGCGGGGTGAACAGGCAGTGGCTCGGGTGGTTGTCTTTGATCTTTTTGGCCTTCCCGTGACATCGGGTGCTGTGGGTGTCCTGGAGGGCAGGCAATGTGCCACCGGTGATGTGTTGGGCAGACTGCACCACCCTCTGGAGAGCCCTGTGGTTTCGGGCAGTGTAGTTGCCGTACCAAGCGGTGAGACATCAAGACAGGATGCTCTCAATTGTGCACATGTAAAAGTTTGTGAGGGTCTTAGGGGCCAAGACAAATTTCTTCAGCCTACTGAGGTTGAAGAGGTACTGTTGCACCTTCCTCCGCACACTGTCTGTGTGGGTGGACCATTTCAGATTGTCAGTGATGTGTATGCCGAGGAACTTGAAGCTTTCCACCTTCTCCACTGTGGTCCAATCGAGGTGGATAGAGGCATGCTCCCTCTGCTGTTTCCTGAAGTCCATGATTAGCTCTTTCGTTTTGTTGAGAGGTAATTTTCCTGGCACCACTCCGCCAGGGCCCTCACCTCCTAACTGTAGGCTTTCTGGTTATTGTTCAGTAATCAGGTCTGCTACTGTTGTGTCGTCTGCAAACTTGAAGATTGAGTTGGAGGTGTGTGTGGCCACAGAGTCATGGGTGAACAGGGAATACAGGAGGGGGCTGAGCACACACCCTTGTGTTGAGGAACAGAAAAGCGGAGGTGTTTGTTTCCTACCTTTACCACCTGGGGGCGGCCAGTCAGGAAGTCCAGAACCCTGTTGCACTGGGCGGGGTTCAGAACTAGAGTCCTAATGATGAGCTTGAAGGGTACTATAGTGTTGAAGGCTGAGCTATAGACAATGAACAGCATTCTTACGTAGGTATTCCTCTTGTGGGAATGGGCAGATGGGACAGGGCAGTGTTCAGGGCGATGGCGATTGCATCGTCTGTGGATCTATTGGGGCGGTATGCAAATTGAAGTGGGTCTAGGGTGTCAGGTAAGGTAGAGGTGATATGAACCTTAACTAGTCTCTCAAAGCACTCCATGATGACAGAAGTGAGTGCTATGGAGCGATAGTCATTTAGTTCAGTTACCTTTGCTTTCTTAGGTACAAGAACAATGGTGGACATCTTGAAGCAAGAGAAAAAAGAAGACTGGGATAGGAAGAGATTGAATATGTCCGTAAATACTCCAGCCAACTGGTCTGAGCATGCTATGAGGACGCAGTTAGGGATGCCGTCTGGGCCGGCAGCCTTGAGAGGGTTAACACGCCTAAATGTCTTACTCAAGTCAGCCACGGAGAATGAGAGCCCACTGTCCTTGGTAGCGAGCAGTGTCGGTAACACTGTCTTATCCTCAAAGCGGGCGAAGAAGGTGTTTAGCTTGTCCGAAAGCAAGACGCTGGTGTCCGCAACGTGGCTGGTTTTCCCTCTGTAGTCCATGATTGTCTGTAGACCCTGCCACATACGTCTTGTGTCTGAACTGTTGAATTGCGACTCCACTTTGTCTCTGTATTGACATTTTGCCTGTTCGATTACCTTACAGAGGGAATAACTACGCTGTTTTATTCGACCATATTCCCAGTCACCTTGCCATGGCTAAATGCGATGGTTTGTGCTTTCAGTTTTGCGCGAATGCTGCCATCTATCCCTGGTTTCTGGTTTGGGTAAGTTTTAATAGTCACAGTGGGAACAACATCCCCTATATCCCCTGTGATCTCAGTCACCGTGTCCGTGTATATGTCAATATTATTCTCAGAGGCTACCAAGAACATATCCCAGTCCGCGTGATCAAAACAATCTTGAAGCATGGATTTCGATTGGTCAGACCAGAGTTGAATAGACCTTAGCATGGGTACTTCCTCTTTGAGTTTCTGGCAATAGGAAGGGAGAAGCAAAATGGAGTCGTGATCTGATTTGCCGAAGGGAGGTCGGGGGCGGGCCTTGTAGGCATTTAGAAAGGGGAAGTAGCAGGGATCGAGTGTTTTACCAGAGCAAGTACTACAGTCAATGTGTTGATAGAACTTCGGTAGCGTTTTCCTCAAATTTGCTTTGTTAAAATCCCTAGCTACAATAAATGCGACCTCAGGATATGTGGTTTCCAGTTTGCATAAAGTCCAGTCTAGTTCATTGAGGGCCGTCGTGGTATTGACTTGAGGAGGAATATACAAGGCTTCGACTATAACTGAAGAGAATTCTCTTGGGAGGTAGCATTTGATTGTGAGGTATTCTAGGTGGGGTAAACAAGGTCGGGTGAACAAAAGGACTTTAGTTTCTGTATGTTATCACAATCACACCATGAGTTGTTAATCATGAAACATACACCACGCCCTTCTTCTTCCCAGAGAGTTCTTTATTCCTGTCTGCACAATGTACTGAGAACCCAGCTGGCTGTATGGATGGGGACAGTATATCCCGAGAGAGCCATGATTCTGTGAAACATAGTATTTTACAGTCCCTGATGTCTCTCTGGAAGGAGACATTAAAGCTCATCTACTTTAATGTCCAGAGACCGAACATTAGCGAGTAATATACTCGGAAGTGGTGAATGACGTGCACGCCTCCTGAGTCGGACTAGAAGTCCATTCCAAATACATCTTCTAAATTGGCGGCATCTTGGAGCAGGCTCTATAATAAGTTAAATTGCCCTGGGGGTATAAACAAAGGATCCAATACGGGAAAATCGTATTCCTGGTTGTAATGCTGGTGATTTACCGTCACTCTGATATCCAAAAGTTTTTTCTGGCTGTATGTAATAACACCCCCAAAAATTCTGGGCTAATTATGTAAGAAATAACACACTAGCTTAGGAGCTAGAAGCAGAGCTGCCATGTCTGTCGGTGCCATCTTGCTATATTTACCACCCAGACTATTTGCATTGACCCCCCCCCCCCCCCCCTTGTATATGCATAGTAACTTTACCTCTACCTACATGTACATATTACCTTGACTAACCTGTACCCCTGTATTTAGCCTCATTATTGTTATTAGTTTATTTAGTAAATGTTATCTTAACTCTATCTTCTTAATTGTTAGTTAAGGGCTTGTAATTAAGCATTTCATGGTAAGGTCTCCTGCAGACTCCTCCGGTTCTGTCCACCAGTGTCAACATCGCGGAGAACGACCTTATCCAGTCTGGTGCAAGTGTAGCACATGGGGATGAGTGAAACTTAATCCTCAGCCTGAAGTGTCCCCACTTGTGCCAGTGAATAGCTGAAGTGGCCATTTTTTTATCTTCAGTAAACCTTTTTTTGCATTTAATTTGAACATGTTTTGAATCTTAATTGGAACCACAATACAGGTTCACTTTCATAGTCACTTTACAGATATAGGTTTATCATCAAATGTCATAGAATTAAAATCAAATAATTTTTCATTGGTCACATACACATATTCAGCAGATGTTATTGTGGGTGTAGAGAAATGCTTGTTGGAGCTAGAAGCAGAACTGCTATATCTGTTGGCGCCATCTTTCAACCACAAATGCAGGGGTTTAGCTGTTCAACTTCAGTACTTGTCAATGAATCACTGATTGACTTTGAACTCAGAAGTAAGACAACAGGGGGGCAAAGATGGATGTTCTGGAACATGTTAATGTGGGAATATTGAAAACATGTGGCAACAACGACATTCTGTTACAATGTAACTACAATCAGCTGTCAGCACATTTTCCTGATAATTACACGTGATCTGACAAGAGGAAGACTGACCCACACAGATAGCTGGAGACTTTTCAAAATAGTTGTGCTGTTCCTTTCGTGCACCAACAAATTACTTCAAAATATCTGTACTGTCTCTTTAAATGTTGTGGTTAAACAAACAGGAGCTTCCGGGTTAAATAGAAAGCAGCACAGCATCGGTAACCGCGTTTTGTGAGTGTTGAAAACTCAATATATCCAGCCACATATTCAATCAAAAGCATTTGATGAAGAATGAATAACAATTGAGGTTAACGGTTAAACGTTAGCTATATGATAGCCAGTTACTATCTAGCTAACATTCAAACATTAGCTTGCTAGTTAGCTATAGTAACTCACTTTCCACGCTAGCCAATTCAATGTGAACAAACCTGCCTTTTTGACATTCCAAACATAAGATTAGAAGTCTCAAGTGTCTGTCAGCAGTAGCGAGTTATTTGCAAGCAGAGAGGTTTCACAATTCTACAGTAACGTTACAGATAATTGACTCATTTCTGTAAAATATGGCTTCGTTCGGCTGGAAAAGGAAAGTGGGCGAGCGGGTGTCCAAGGCAGCGGTGCAGCAGTTTGAAGCCGCAGCGGAGAAGCCGGAGGAAGATGGAGTAGGCAAAGAGGACGAGGTGGACTGGCTTTATGCTATCAAGCGGCGCCGGGAGGTCCTGCTGGAGGACTGCGCTGCCAAAAGCAAGAGACTAAAGGAGGAAGGGGTGGTGCTGGCACAAGAGGGCAGGTGAGGGTGACCGCCTTGTTCATGGTCCTGATGTTCTTACATTTTGGCAGGAGTGCAAATTCAGGCTAGGTAGCTATAAAAGCAAACTTTGTGGCAATGTCAAATTTAATACAGTTGTCTGTCACCCTTGGGCTGCACGTCATCCTATCTGTACAACAAAACCTGCCATATAATAGGACCCAGAGAGGGATGGACAGATTGTGTGTCCAGGAAATGTTCCATTTCCGGCCATTTACTAATCCGTTTTTTTGACACGCTCACGCCCAGATGTTTAGGAGTATTCCTCAGCATGCAGACCACACACACAGTCACTCAGACTCCACTGATATCCCCTATGGCTGTGTACCATTTTGGAACCGCCACAAAATGCTGCAGAAGTGCCTGTAAGTGACAGACTGGTGCCAGGGCCTGTGGAAAATGGCTCTCTGCCTTCAAGTTAAGTTTTATTGTCACGTGCAGTGAAATGCTCTTCTTGCGAGCTCTTTCCCAACAATGCAGTAATCAATATATGTAGTACTATTAAAAAAAGTAGGAACAAAAACACATGAGAGATAGAAATAAACAGAACATGAGTAAGTAAGTAAGCTATAAACAGGGTCAGTGCCAATACCATATTTACAATGTGCAAGGATACTAGAGTGGTAGGGCTGTTGCGGTGACCATATTACTGCCACTCCGACAGCCATTAGTCATGACCACAGTCAAATTCTACAGTGTCACGGTAATCTCCTTTTATGCGCTCTGGACATGTGTATTGGTAGTACCCATCTCGCTAACAAGCATCAGGACACTAATGGCCTGCTCCTCAGTGCTCTATTGTCCCTCTATCCACTCTGACATCATTGCAAATGCAATCTAAAATCGTATCATGCTTTTAAAACTCAACCATTAGGCTCCATTTTTTTTTTTTTTTTTACATCACTGTGGTGATCAATTTGAAGAAAGAAGTTAAACAACAGGTTGAAACTGAGTGGGAAACAGTTGTTGTGGATGTTGTTATGAAGCCAAACACAATGAAATGGACAGTGCTTTCTACGGGGACTATTAATTCAAAGCATTTAAGACATTGCATGTAGAACACCCATACACTTATACATACAGGTCTAAAGAAACATATTTTTCATATGTTTTAATTTGTAAGACATTAAAGTTTATCATTCACAACTAAATTTGCCAAATAATTATAAATCTACCATATAGGACCTGTTTGAAATGATCACTTTTGCGCTCAACATAGCCACTTCATATATGCGCACTCGCTCCGGAATGGGGAAAAAAATCCTTTCTATTTTATTCAGCTAAGTTCAATGATATTATTACATAAAATCATGTAATATAAAATAATGACATGGGACTTATAAGCACATGTTATCAGCTAAATGAACTAGCCTACAGCCTATGGCATGGCACATGGGCTACTGTATGTTATCTGGCTGACTCCTAGCCTATTCGGTTCTTCTGAAATACTTTTTCTTCATATCATAATGTTTCTTCATAACTGCCTAAAATAAATGATGGATTTATTGTGATTGTGTGTATAAAATGGATTTATCTAAGTCAAGATGTTCCAAATGTCTTCTATGTGTGGAGGCCTGAAGATGCTAAACATGGTTATGTTAATTAATGGTTCCAGGGTGTGTTCCATTCCTACGATTAGTATTGACATTTTCCACCGAAAACATTCGCTGCTTCTACATTTTAGTGGCTGCAAAAAGTAGAGACCCCGTAGCATGGGCTCAGTTTTGCCACCGATGGTTGGGGAAAAAAAACAAAAAACAAATTTGAATCAACGGCTAAGCACTGTCAATGTACTGCTTGAAGCCAATGAGGGTTTTTCCCCAACCATTTTACGAGGCCTCTGCTTTTTATATCCACGAGATCAGGGCTCTCCAACCCTGTTCCTGGAGAGCTTACCCTCCTGTAGGTTTTTGCTCCAACCCCAGTTGTAACTGACCTGATTCAGCTTATCAAGCAGGTAATTATTAGTCAGGTGCGCTTGATTAGGGTTAAAGTGAAAACCTACAGGACGCTAGTTCTCCAGGAACAGGGTTGTGGAGCCCTTCACTAGATGGAGAAGAAGCGATGGACTAGGCTGCGATGTAGTGATGTACTAGGCTGTCCGCACCATCTTCTGTAGAAGCATGCAATCGAAGGTGGTGCAGTTGACATACCAAGCAGTGATGTAGCCAGTCAAGATGCTCTCAATTGTGCAGCTTCAGAACATTGAGGATTTAAGGGCTCATGCCCATAGAGAATGATACAGGCCTCTAGTGGCCAAAAGGCTGGATTAGAATGGGCAGCGCCACTGAGGATTTCCACCATTTTATTGTAGTCAACTGCCTTGATGACAGCTTTGCACACTCTTGGCATTCTCTCAACCAGCTTCAGCTGGAATGCTTTTTCAACCGTCTTGAAGGTCTTCCCACATATGCTGAGCGGTCCTACTCATCCCAAACCATCTCAATTGGGTTGAGGTCGGGTGATTGTGGGGGCCAGGCCATCTGATGCAGCACTCCATCACTCTCCTTATTGGTCAAATAGCCCATACACAGTTTGGAGGTGTGTTGGGTTATTGTCCTGTTGAATTTTTTTTTTTTTTTTTTTTTTTTTTTTTTTTTTTTTTTTTTTTTTTTTTTTTTTTTTTTTTTTTTTTTTTACCTTTATTTAACCAGGCAAGTCAGTTAAGAACACATTCTTATTTTCAATGACGGCCTGGGAACAGTGGGTTAACTGCCTGTTCAGGGGCAGAACGACAGATTTGTACCTTGTCAGCTCGGGGGTTTGAACTCGCAACCTTCCGGTTACTAGTCCAACGCTCTAACCACTAGGCTACCCTGCCGCCCCAAATGATGGGATGTTGTATTGCTGCAAAATTCTTTAGTATCCATTCTGGTTAAGTGTGCCTTGAATTCTAAATAAATCACAGACCGTGTCACCAGCAAAGCACCATCACACCACCACCTCCTCCATGCTTCACGGTGGGAACCACACATGCAGAGATTATGACATGCAGTCTCTTCTTCTTATTGGTGTCCTTTAGTAGTGGGTTCTTTGCAGCAATTCGACCATGAAGGCTTGATTCGCGCAGTCTCCTCTGAACAGTTGATGTTGATGTTTCTGTTACTTGAACTCTGAAGCATTTATTTGGGCTGCAATTTCTGAGGCTGGTAACCTCAGATCAATGTATCCTCTGCAGCAGAGTTAACTCTAGCAGTCCTCATAAGAGCCAGTTTCATCATAGTTGGTTTTTGCGACTGCACTTGAAGAAACTTTCAAAGTTAGACATTTTCCGTATTGACTGACCATCATGTCTTAAAGTTATGGCTTCAATGTATGGGTTCAATGACATACAACACTCCTTCCGTGGCCTCCAACTTCTTTTAAATGCCAGTAAAACTAAATGCATGCTCTTCAACCGATCGCTGCCACACCCGCCCGCCCGACTAGCATCACTGTGTCTCACTGAAGTTCGAGATATATCTCCCTCACTAACTTTAAACATCAGCCGTCAGATCAGCTTACCGATTGCTGCAGCTGTACACAGCCCATCTGTAAATAGCCCATCCAACCAACCACCTACCTCATCCCCGTATTTGTTTTTGTTTTTTTGCTCTTTTGCACACCAGTACTTCTACTTGCACATCCTCATCTGCACATCTATCACTCCAGTGTTAATTGCTAAATTGTAATTACTTCGCCACTCTGGCCTTTTTATTTCCTTAACTTCTTACTTAATTTGCACACACTGTATACAGATTTTTCTATTGTGTTATTGACTGTACGTTTGTTTATCCCATGTGTAACTGTTGTTTTGTCGCACTGCTTTGCTTTATCTTGGCCAGGTCGCAGTTGTAAATTAGCACTTGTTCTCAACTGGCCTACCTGGTTAAATAAATGTGAAATAAAAATTTTAAAAAAATAAAAAATGATGGACTGTCGTTTCTCTTTGCTTATTTGAGCTGATCTTGTCATAATATGGACTTGGTCTTTTACCAAATAGGGCCATCTTCCGTATACCACCCCTACCTTGTCCCAACACAACTGATTGGTTCAAACACATTAAGAAGGAAATAAATTCCACAAATGTCCTTTTAATAAGGCACACCTGTTAATTGAAATGGATTTATGTTGACTGCCTCATGAAGCTGGTTGAGTGAATGCCAAGAGTGCAAAACTGTCATCAAGGCTAAGGGTGTCTACTTTGAAGAATCTCAAATTTAAAATATATTTTGATTTGTTTAGCACTTTTTTGGAGTTACTACATGATTCCAAATGTGTTATTTCATAGTTGTGGTCTACACTATTATTCTACAATGTAGAAAATAGTAAAAATAAAGAAAAACCCTTGAATGAGTAGGTGTCCAAACTTTTGGCTGGTCCTGTATATTTTGATAGACCAAAGTATCAGCTGTCATACCATAAATGAAAACACCTCCTAATTATACTTTTTCTCTCATAAAATGCAACTTTCTGGACTTATGTAAACTCTGTCAGACACCATAAAAGGCATTTCATTTTTACAATTATTGTCCAACAAGTGTTTAAAGGCCTTGATTAATTCTAGCATCAACACAAATCTCCATATTTATTTTGTTTGTTTTGTTTTATAGCATTTGTATGCGCCAGGGATCGTCTAAGACCAGTCACCCAGACAGGTGATGAAACTGAGGAGTATTTCTGTCTGTGATAAAACACCTTCGTGGGGGAAAAACTCATTCTGATTGGCTGGGCCTGGCTCCCCATGGCTGTGCCCCTGCCCATTCATGTGAAATCCATAGATTAGGGCCTAATGAATGAATTTCAATTGATTATCCTTATATGAACTGTAACTCAGTAAAATTGTTAATTGTTGCATGTTGCGTTTTATATATATATATTTTTTTCAGTAAAATTTGATCCCCTTGCCTTCTGTTTACATGACAGGATTTTACTCAGAATTAACAGAGAGCAGCAGCTTCTGGAAATAATCAATGCTGGCCTTCTGGAAGTAGATTCTGGAAGTAATCACTTCTAATAAATATACAGTGAGTGTACAAAACAATAGGAACACCTGCTCTTTCCATGACTAAAGCCCTATTCTCACGGTACTAGTATTACTATAGAACGTTGATTATGCAATCATTACCCCAGC